>NC_077229.1:441192288-441342155 GCF_027887165.1 Monodelphis domestica | reverse complement strand
CTCAGTGCCATGCCCTGCCCCTTACCCCACACACAGTAGAAGGAAAAAGTGTTCCCATTGGGCTACTGGTAGAGAGGTGGGTGAAGTAAGGAATATCAGCAAAAGTAGAGAAGGGGAGGGGAGTGGCCCAAGCACTCTGCTCCCCTCCAGATCTGCTCCCTGTGAGCCCCCTCCCTTACCCCCTGTGCACTCCCATTGGCTGCTAGGCAGAGGGGAGGGGGATGTGAAAAAAAATATCATTAGACATAGTGGAGAGGGGGAGGGGAGCAGTTCTGCCTGAGTCCTTCTGCCTTTCTAGTGACAAACTCAATGGGAAGTGGGGAAGGGCTGCCCCATACCCACAGAGAGTGCTCTGCATGCCATCTTTGTCACCTGTGCCATAGGTTCACCACCACTGACGTAGACTAACCAGCTTGAGAAAGCCTTTTAATGCTGCCCTCTATGAAGGGTCTACCTCCCTCTCCCTAGGGCATATTTTAGTAATTTATAATACCAATATCATTTGTTTTAAATTAATTTACAGCATTTTATCTTTTGGCCTAAGCCTAATTAACACATCAGATTGCCTAGAGAAATCAATAAGAAAGCCAACAATGTGTAGAATCACTCTATTTAATAAATGCTGCTATGGAAGAGGCAAAAGGCCAATATCTCTTGTTGTGTATCTGCTTTAGCTGCCAGGTCAAGTGAAAAGATAACATCTTTGGGAGGGTCAATGGTAAGCCCAGCTGTTCCCATGAGTAAAATCTGTTTGAGTAATATCAGTGTTTCTTCCTCCAAGAGGGAATGAGGTAAAAGGGAAGCTGGCTTGGGAGATGGGGGAGATCTTTCTTGTTTTAGAAGGGATGTTCTGGTTTTCTTTTCCTCCACAGCAACAATTGAAGTACTTGGAGACAATTTCCAAAAGACATAATAACCAGTGTCCTAGTTTAGTAGTAGCCTCCCTCTTCAGATCTGTTGCCCTGCCTTTTATTACTCCTTTCATGATGGATTTAAATGTGGATTTCTATTTACTTGCTTTTCCCTAGGCTACTGCCACCCTAGCCCTGGTGGCCAGTAGGGTAACAACAAAGGAGAACAGATGGCTTATCAGCAAAAAGAACTCATGCTGAAAACCAAAGGGTTCCTGAAAACAGAGTGAACTTTGCTCTTCTTTGTTATTCCATGATGGCATTTGCAGAAACCACATTTGGCAGGCCATTTGGAGGAGTTTCAAGGGATTCTTTTGGTCTTGGTAACTATAAACCTTCTAAGATAAACCTTGGTCCAATATGTGGTTCTTATGCTATGATTCCTTATGAAAGAAAGGAGTAATAGATTACTAAGAAGGAACAAAGGGAATGAAAAAAGCACTTATGGAGTACCTAGTAGGAAGCTGGGTGGTACAGTAGATGGAGTGTCAGGCCTGGAGTCAAGAAGACCTGAGTTCAAATTTGACTTCAGAAAATTACTGATTTGTTGACTCAGGTCAAGTCACTTATTTTCTTCAATTTCTTTAGCTGTAAAATGAGTTGGAGAAGGAAATGGCAAACACTCAATATCTTTACAAGAAAACTCCAAATGGCATCATAAAGAGTTGGACACAACTGAAAAGAATGAACAATGAGTGTATACGATGTACCAAGCACTGTCCTGACTAAATTATTAATATTTCCATCTGATCCTTACAACACTCCCAGGAAGAAGGTGCTATTATAATCCATGTTTTAAAGTTTTGAGAAAATTGAAGTAGACAGAGCTTAAGTAACTTGTTCAGGATCACACAGCTACGAAGTTTCTGAGACTGGTTTTGAACTTTTCTTCTTTACTACAGGCTCAATAGTCTATCCATTGCTCTTTCCACTTGTACTCTCAATATATACAGTTCAGTGGCTTTCAGTTCCCCCACCCCAGGCCATTCAGAACAAGAGACTGTGAGAAGAGAGCCTTTCTGTAAAATAAGTTTCAATTGATACACATTCATTCCTATGAGAAAACTTATTGGCCAATGTGGTACTCATGGCATCAAATCACCCCCCCCCCCCAGTGAAAGTTGATTTTTTTCTTTGCAAAAAGTTGGAAGTCTTCTATTTTGTTGAATGCCCATACTTTCCCTTGGAAGTATATAGTCAGTTTGCTGGGTAGCTGATTCTTGGTTGGAGACCCAGCTCTCTTGCCTTTCTGAAGATCATGTTCCATGCCTTACGATCATTCAGAGTAGAACTTGCAAGGTCTTGGGTGACCCTGATTGCATTCCTTTATATCTAAATTGTCTTTTTCTGGCTTCCTGTAGATTTTTTCTTTGTTTGATAGCTTTGGAATTTGGCATTACATTCCTGGGAGTTGTCTTTTGGGGTTTAGTGTAGAAGGTGTTCTGTGAGCTCTGTCAGTGGCTGTATTGCCCCCTTGTTCTAGAATCTCTGGCAATTTTCTTTGATGATATCTTGTATCACCATGTCCAGTTTGGTGTTTATTTCTGGCTTTTCTGGGAGTCCAATTATTCTTAAATTATCCCTTCTCCCCCTATTTTCCAGATCTATCACCTTGTCGGTGAGATATTTTATGTTCTCTTCTAATTTCTTGGTATTTTGGCTTTGCTTTATTGATTCTTGCTCTTTTACACGATCGTTGTCTTCCAGCTGCCTGATTCTGGCCTTTAAAGCCTGGTTTTCTTTTACAGTTTGGTCAAACTGGTTTTGTAGATGCGTGAATTTCTTTTGCATTATTTCCAACTTTTCCTCCCAGAAGGCTTCCATCTTTTTGGTCATTTCTGATTCAAATTCTTCATAGGTTTGTGGAGAGTTTCCATTTCCTTTGGAAGGTTTTGGAGCATTTTCTTTTATATTATCTTCTGTCTGCTCTGTATTTTGTATTTTGGCTCCATAGAATGTGTCCAAAGTCGCCCCTTTCTTCTTATTTTTCTTGGTATTTTGGGGCTTCTGTGGTTCTGTGGAGTTTGCCATTTCTGAATGTGGAGGATTAGTTTTTCTTGTCTCTGTCTGGTGATCAGAGGCTTTAGTCCTGGGCTGATTGTCTATGAGCTTTCTCTGGGTTAAACTGAATATGCCTCACTGGAACTGGAATGGAAGGGTCGGACCACGAGACCACACTCTCCCCCCAGCTCGCTTTCCGGAAGTTGCCTTCAGAATCGCTGGCCGTGAGGCTGTTTCGTCGGCCTGCGGGGGGATGGGCTGCAGCTAGCCCAAGCTCCGAGGGCGAGGACTTTCACTGAGACTTGGATAGCAGGATCCAGCCCATGAGGCTGTCTTGCCCGCCCTGAGGGTTGCTGTTGTTTCGACCAGCTCTCTGCAGCGGAAGCCCCAGGCAGTAACTTTCACCGAGACTCGGGTAGAAGGCCCTGAGGGTTCTGCTCTCTGAGCCCGGCCGGGCTGCGGCTTCCGGGAGCCTTGGACTCTGCGCTCCTACCCCTGAGGTCCAAGGGATCTCGGGTTCTGGCTTTTAAGGGGAGCCGTACCTTTTGATCCGGGTCCAGGTCCAGGAGGAGGGTTCCCAGGGTCTGTGCTGTTGATCGTTTTGAATTTTGGCGCCTTAGGAGCTTATCGTTTGAGATCAGTCGGGAAGGGTTTTCCGGAGATCTGAGCTTTAGCTTTCTCTAAGCCGCCATCTTAACCGGAAGTCCCGAAAGTTGATTTTTTTTTAAGTTCCCTTTGGACTTTTTTTATTTTGATACTTTTTTTCTCTTGATTTTCTGAGTGTACTTTCTTATTGTAGTCACAGTATGTGACTACAGTCACAGTATGTATTATTCTTGTTCTCTTTTCATCTCTTCATATATTTCTCTTGTTTTCTTATGTTATAGTTATTTCTTATATTATAGCTTTTAATGTATATTTTTGTCTTGTTCTAGAAATATAATATAAGGCCTGTTTCTCCATGTTCCTATCAACATTTAATTTGATTAGCTTAACCTGTCTGGTTCACAGTTAATATATATTACCAGCTGGATTGGTCCTTAGGCAGCAGACACAATCTGTTGCCAGGACTGTAATCTTTACAAAACCAATACTCTTCATACTCTTTCCAGCTTAGTGATACCCAATAGAATTTTTTCCCAATGCCAGAACCCCTCAGAAATTTAGGATTAACTCCATAGTATGATGAGTATTCATGTAAGATTTTTACAGAATATTTATGCTCTCTAAATCACTGTTGTCTTACATTTGCATAATGTATATAATCAGGCTTAAATCTATTACTAGCCTCATACCTGAATGAGGCTCTCCAGATATCTATCATATTTAAATTCTCTAAGGTTTTATTCATCTCTTTAACATCTTTCTTATTTTTTTTGGTTGGATTTATCTAGTTCTGAGAAGGGAACATTAATGCCCCCTACTATTATTATTTTGTTATCTATTTCCATCTGTGACATTTAGTTTTTCCTTTAAAAATATGGAAGCTGGGGGCAGCTGGGTAGATCAGTGGATTGAGAGCCAGGCCTAGAGATAGGAGGTCCTAGGTTCAAACCCCATTTCCTAGCCCTTACCACTCTTCTGCCTTGGAACCAATACACAGTATTGATTCCAAGATGGAAGGTAAGGGGTTAAAAAAAATTGGAAGCTATAAAACTTGGTGCATACAGATACAATATTGATAATACTTCATTATCCATATTACCCCCAATAGAATATAGTTACCTTATTCATCCTTTTTTACTTATATCCATTTTTGAGTCAGATCCACTAGAGATCTTCACTACTATCCTTGCCTTTTCTGGATCAGCTGGGGAATAGTATATTCTTCTCTAGCTCCTCACCTTTACTCTATCTATGTCTCTCTCATTTTTAGTGTGTATGCGTGTTTGTGTGTGTGTGTGTGTGTGTGTGTGTGTGTGTGTGTGTTTGTAAATGACACAGTTTGGTTCTGGGTTTTGGTCCTTTTGGTATCCTTTTTCTTCCTGTAGATGAATGCATCCCATTTACACTGGATATTGTACTTACTAGTTGCGTATTTCCATCTACTCTGTTCTTCCTCACTGTTTTTCCCCCTCTTCCTTTCTTTCCACTGTATTCTTCCTCACATGTACAGGTTCCTTTGACCAATACTTCTCTAATTCATATCCCTTCCCATAAGACCTCCCTTATCCTCTACCCTTGATCTCCTAGTTCAGAATTAGTCTATATTTCCCAAAGACTCTACTTTGTCCCTTCCCCCATACCTTTTAATTTTTATTCTACCTACTTTCCCAAAAATCCCTTCTTTATTCCCCAAACATGCCTTCCTATTATTCCCTCATCCCCTCCAAAAGGACTCCCAGTCCCTCCTGTTTCCCATCCCCTTTCCCTCCTATTTCTCTGTATAAGAAAAAGTTTTACCCTTCCAATTGTGCATGTTGTTCTCTATATATCCCAAGTCTGATGAGAGTAGTATTCTAGTACTAACAGCCCTCCATACCCTCATTCCCTTCTCAATGGTAGTTTTTCCACTCATTCCTCCTCCATGTGAGAGAGCCATTCCACCTTATTTCCTCCTGGTCTATTTCAAGATATTATATTCACTTTGATCTTGAGTCTTCCATCCACATGTGCCCCTTCAAATACCCAGGTAATGATACTATTCCCAGAAGTAACAGATATCATTCCCAGGGGTCATAGATATCATTTTCTCATACAGGAATCAAACAACTTTTTGTCTTTTACAAAGAAGAACCAAATTTGAAGCCAGCTGAATTATTAATCAACTAATCAACAAACATTTATTAAATAATTACCTTGTTCCAGACACTCTTCCAGGTACTGACAATACAAAAAATAATAGATTTTGGATCGATAGAGGTCTTTAGAGATCATCTAGTGTGACACTGTCATATAGCTAAGGAAACTAAAACCCAGAAAAGGTAAGTAATTTGCTCATAGTTACCCATATTATAAATAGCAAAACTGCAATTTGAATCCTGGTTCTCTAATTCCAAAGTTAATATTCTTTCCACTGAACCACGCCCCCTCTCATAGAATCTTTAGGGTGAAGGAAATAAAAAATCATCTAGTTTAATCCATTCATGAATCAAAATTATTCTAGAACATTTGAGACAAGTGGTTATCTAGCTTCTGCCAGAAGACCCCCAGTTATAACTCTACTACTTAAGAAAGTCCTTTCTTGTTTGGATAACTGGTTACTACCAAGATTTTCTCCTGTTGAAATGAAATTTAATTCTACAAAGTCCACCCACTGCTTCTGTGTGACCCTCAAGATTCAAGAAGAACAATTTAACTCATTTTCTCCATAGGATCAAAAATATAATGCTGGAAAAACTTTGGAAATCATATTGTCCAAGGAAACAAAAGCCCAGGATATCCCCAGTGAGTATTGCTGTCTAGGATAAAGATAACCATCCTATAGTGGGAGCTGAATCTTTATGTCTTGTTTATCTTTTATCAGGGTGTGATCTTTTCCTTGGTCATCTCCTCTCTTCTCTCCTAATCTCATCTTTCCTCATCTCTCCTCTCCTCTCCTTGTTTCTTCTCTTTCTTTTCTCTTCTCTTCTCTCTCACTTTCTATTCTTTTATCTTCTTATCAGCTAATCAGGCACACCCCATTACAAAAATTACCTTTCTTTTAGCCCAGGGTCAATGTAATTGTTCTTAGATTCATTTAGTTGCTTCCTTATAGAGGTTATGTCAGAGAAAAAAAGTTACTAATAAAATCGCAATGACTTGGAGACCACAATTTCTAACTTTTGGACAGTGGCTTGACTCTGGCCTAATTTATATTTTGTATATTTTCTATTAACCTCTGGCTTCCTCCAAGCCCCTTTTCTCAGCAAGGACTAAGGACATAATGCAAGCCTTCATGTATAACCCCAGGTTTCTTTCTATATGAAACAAAAACCAGAAGAGATAAAATGTTTAGGCAAAAGATATAAGAAGATTGTATAATGGTGCCTATTACTGAATAGGCACAAGAAGAAGTTATGGAAAGGGAAGATCTTTTAGAACTTCTCTCAGCCCTCAAAGAGGTGATTAGAACTGGCCACTTCAGTCTGAGTTGTGTTTCAAATTACTGGCAGAGACCCAATAGCTTACCTCTCTCTCTCTCTCTCTCTCTCTCTCTCTCTCTCTCTCTCTCTCTCTCTCTCTCTCTCTCTCTCTGTCTCTCTCTCTCTCTGTCTCTCTCTGTCTCTGTCTCTCTCTCTGTCTCTCTCTCTCTCTCTCTCTCTCTGTCTCTCTCTCTCTCTCTCTCTCTCTCTCTCTCTCTCTCTCTCTCTCGGTCTCTCTCTCCCCTGCTGCAGGTCAGCTCTTATTTCTTCTCTTTATTTGCATATTGTTCCAGTGTCACTACTTCTCACCAGTTCTGCTCATTAAGTCCCCAGTGGGACTAAAAACACCATTGACTCCTCTTACCCCCAACTGCCACTGCTTCTCAAGTCATATATCTCTCACTCCTTCCTTTCAGTTTGTCCTCTAACATATTATATTTTTTTCTCAATGCTTTAGGATATGACTCAAATCTGTCACCTGCCCAAAGATACTGATACTATATACATCTCAGGGCTGAGAGGAAATGCTTTTCTCTCTGAATTACAAATAACAGGATTCCAGCAGTTCTAAAAACCTTATTATACCAGAATAATTCTATGACTTGCGGATTACAGACAAAAACAAGCATTCAAATTCAGGTCCTACTATGTGAAGTTCAATGCTTTTTCCAATGTTTGTATAAATCCTAAAGACAAAACTTTAAACTCTTGAAGGCAGTCATCATAGCTCAGCCTTTCTCCCTGAGTCTTCATTTCTCCAGATTAAGCAGCCCCAGTTCTTTCAAGTGATCTATGCATTGCACGATTTCCAGTATTCTCTCCAACCTGTTTCTCTTCCTTTGGGTAAATCCCAGCTTGTCCTAAAATGTAGCATCTAAACTTGAACATAGCACTTTAGATGTGTCCTGATTTGGACAAAGTACAGCTGGGTTATAACTATGCACATTTGGATAATTCACTTTTATTATTGTAGCCTAAAGTCACATTAACCTTTTGGCTGCCATATAACACTGCTGACTCATACAACTTGCAAACAACTCAAACTCAAGTATTTTTCAGGTGAACTATTATATAGCCAATGCAGTTGATTTTTTAAAAACTTAAATGTAGGGCTTCACATTTTTCCCTATTATACTTCAGTAGATTAGAGTTGTCTCATTGTTCTACCACATTGGGATCCTTTTTGCACCATGATTCTGTTGTCTCTGTAGCTTTCTCTCACAGTTTCAAGGTTATCTCAAAATTTGTTTAAATGTATATTATATATCAGAAGGAAAACACAGCACTATAGGAAAGGCATTTGACTTTGAGACAAGATCTAGGTTCAAATCCCACTCCTAATTCCAAGAAGTAATATAATTATGAACAAAATACAACCTTTTCAAGCCTTAGTTTCTTCATCTGCAGAGTGGAGATGTTAGTATCTGTAATTATTAATCCATGGGATTGTTGCTAGCATCATAGTAGATACTTTAGGTGTTTTTTCACAGAAAAGTATCTGTTTACATATATTAATAGGCTTTAGAAATCTTGAGGTTCTCTATAAATGATAGTAATTGTTATCACCATTGGTATTTTAAGGAAATATTCTTCTTACAGATATTATATTATATAGGGTGAAAGGGAGGAGAGGCATGGATGGGCACCTCAAGATTTGGGGAATTGAGGTTACAGAGAACTGTCTCCCATAAAAAATCCTTACTCCTTTCAGGGTCCCCTCACCCTTACAAAGATAATCTGACTGCGTTCATTTACTAAAGATGAATTAAATAACAAGTTTAGATCAGGAAGATATGAGAATAGAGGGAATAGGGATTTCCCTATACTTTGCCACAGAATGGATTTGAGTCTCTCTCAGCTTTTGAGCTGAGGCCAGGCCTTACAGGCTTGTGGAGGGTTTCCTTTATTCCTGTCTATGCTATATTTGTGCTAGCTTTCTTAAGTTCAAAGTTTTAGCAGTAGACAGCAAGAGGAAGAAAAGGTTCTTGACCTTCAGAGCTGGTTGGACCTGTTTCTTCTGGCTGACACCCTAAAGACCGGCTTTACAGTTCAAATCACTCCCCTTAAATCCTTTTGTTCCATGACAGGATCACAGGAATCCAGGTAGAGCACACAGTTGGGAAAATCCAGGAATGGAGGTACTTCTATCCAGAGACAGGGAGAGAGTGCTCCTTTCAGTCCTAGGACCAGGAAAGAGAGTCCTCGAGAGCAACTGTCACTCTCCCAGTCACTCCTGTACCCACCAACTGTCATCCTTGTCCATCAATCTTCACTCTAACATTCCAACTGCTGTTTGCTCCACCTCAGTGGCAGAAAGTCCAGAGCTTGATTCAGTTTTCCTTTCCACAGTATCAATATCTTTATCCAAATAATCAACAAAAATGCTGAAGAGAATAGAGTACTTGATTCAACATAAATGAAGTTGTATGTTACTATGGTCAAGTTGATTAGTCTCTCTGAGCCTGTTTCTTCATATGTAAAATGGGGATTTCAGACTGGCTATTTCTACTATTCATTTAAACTCTAATCTTGTTATCTTATGAACAAGTAACAGAGACATAGCTCTAAAATATTCCAATAGAGCTCCCCTTCCAAGTTGACAGTGATTTATTAATCAAAGGTGTTTGCAGTCCATAATTTCAACCAATTCTCAGTCATTTTGACTATTTTCTTGTCTGTTATTCAAATTCATATTATTAGAGACTTTGTCAAATATCTCATTTACTGAATTGCAAACTGTATAAGTCAATGATAGAGGCCAAAAAGTTAATGTGACTTTAAGCTACAATAATAAAAGTAAATTATCCAGATATGGGTAGTTAAAATCCAGCTGTACTTTGCTCTAAATCCAACTGTTTTTAGCATTTTCTAAGGTAGATATCAATCTGACATGACCTCTTCTTTTTTTTTTAAGTTTTTTTTATTTAATTAATTAATTTAGACTATTTTCCATGGTTACATGAATCATGTTCTTTCTCTCCCGTCCTCCACCTCTCCTCACATAGCCAATGAGCAATTCCACTGGGTTTTACATGTATAGCAACCTCTTCTTAATTACCCTTCTCATGCCTTTTTACCTTCCCTATTACTGTAGAGAGCTATCAGTCCAGTCCCTCAGGCTCAAAACATAGAAGTTGTCCTCAATTTCTCACTATCTATCACTCCTCATATCTAATCTATTGCCAAGGTCTTTTGATTTCTCCTCTGCAGCATCTCTCAAATATTTCCTCTTTTCACCCTTATCACTATTACTACTCTGTTCAAGCTCTCATCATCTCATAACTTGATTATTGCAATAGTTTGAGGATGGGTCAGGCTGCCTCATGTCTCTCCCCACTTCAATCCATTTTACATTTAGTCACCAATTTTCCTAAAGCACGAGTCAGAATATGTCACTACGTGGCACAGTGGATAGAGTGCCAAGCCTGGAGTTGGAAGGACCTGGGTTTAACTCTTGCTTCAGACACTTCCTAGTTTTGTAACTCTGAGCAAGTCAATTGTCTATCCCTAATCACTCTTCTGCCTTGGAACTGATACTTAGTATTAATTCTAAGACAAGTTTTTTTTTTTAATTTCATTATCTCCATTTAATAAATTCCAGTAGCTCTCAATTTGGTAGTCCCCTCCTACTTTTACAATCTTCTTATACCTTACTTTTGCCAGTCTTCAATTCAGTGACACTGACTTCTTTGCTATGCCATATACAAGACATTTCATCTATATTCTTCAGACATTTATTTTGACTGTCCCCTATGCCTAAAAAAATTCTGTTTTCAACTCTCCTCTTGTCTTCCTTGGTTTCCTTTAAGTATCAACTAAAGTCCCATCTTTTATAGGAAACTTTTCCCAGTTCCTCTTAATTCTAGCATCTATTCCCTATTTATTATTTTCTATTTTTCCTGTATTTGACTTGCTTTGTGTGTATTTATTTGCATATTTTCTTTCCCATTAGATTTTGAACTCCTATGGGGTAGGGACTGCCTGGTATCTCTCTGCATGCCTTAAGTACCAGACACATAGTAGATACTTAATAAATGTTTATTCATTGATCAATAATCAATCCCAGTTTCCATTCTAAGAAGATGGTGTGTAAATCTTTAAATCATAGAGTTTGCCTAAAATGTAGTTTATGAAGAAGAAATAAAACTGGAATGTAGGATAGAAACAAGGGTAACATTTTTGCCCCATATGCTATAAGCAATTGGAAGCTACTGATAGTTGTTGGATAACAGAATACCAATCTGGGGTCCTTCGCTGCTTCCTAATTTTTCTTCCAAATAAAAATAATTCACTAATTCCAGGTTCTCCCTTCTTCATTCTACATTCTCTATAACTCTTCCATAGAGTATTTTTTATGTTCTATGTTCTATGCATATTGTTCTATGAAAGAATGATTTTTGTGATAAGCTATCCAATGCTATAAAGAGGAAAAAAAATTCCATTAATAGAAGTTATGTTTTAGTATATATTTGTATATGCTATATATTATATACATATATATATATATATACAAAGAATAATCTTATGAAGGTTATTGAAGTTTTCTTTATTGCTAGCAGAGATTTTAGGGATGTTAGAGATAGAGGTACTATCATGCCTTGGGTCTGTGTCTCAAAGTGGATCTCCATCAGCCCTGTGAGTAATGTAGAGAGGGCCACAGTCCCAGCTCAACATTTTGAGAGTGGTTATGAAAGTTCCCCAAATGGCTAATGAAGTAGCAACACAAAAGTTAGTTCATGGAACTGGTAGTAACAATGATGGTGTTCTTTTTTAAAAAACAGAAATGATCACAGTGATGTTTGGTTTCCCCGTTCCCACAAACTCTAATCATTATCTGAATGCAATGGCTGGGGTAGGATTGAAACAGTCATCATTTTTTCTCTGCTCAAAATCTTTTAAAACTAGGATACAGAAATCCATTATCTATAGGCTCAGAAACAACATAGACAAAAGACTGCTCCATTCAGGTTGAGATGAGCATTAGCTATAAAGTATTTTGGGAAATAGAGAAAGCACTTTTAACCAGTTTAAGATATAAGACAAAACAGTAGAATGAGCAAAAAATTGTATAAGTAGGCAAGAAAATAAATGATTGGGAGTAACTCATAAACTAATGGAGTTTTCTTTTTCTCTAAATAGCTAGAACACTAACAAAAGAAATGACATTGCGCTCTTTGTGGTGGCCCAAAGCGCTCTTTGTGGTGGCCCAAAACTGGAAAACGAGGGGATGCCCATCAATTGGGGAATGGCTGAACAAACTGTGGTATATGTTGGTGATGGAATACTATTGTGCTAAAAGGAATAATAAAGTGGAGAAGTTCCATGGAGACTGGAACAACCTCCAGGAAGTGATGCAGAGCGAGAGGAGCAGAACCAGGAGAACATTGTACACAGAGACTAATACACTGTGGTATAATCGAACGTAATGGACTTCTCCATTAGGGGCGGTGTAATGTCCCTGAACAACTTTCAGGGATCCAGGAGAAAAAAAACACCATTCATAAGCAAAGGATAAACTATGGGAGTGGAAACACCGAGAAAAAGCAACTGCCTGAATACAGAGGTTGAGGGGACATGACAGAGGACAGACTTTAAATGAACACTCTAATGCAAATACTATCAACAAAGCAATGGGTTCAAATCAAGAAAACATCTAATGCCCAGTGGACTTACGCGTCGGCTATGGGGGGTGGGGGGGAGGAAAAGAAAATGATCTATGTCTTTAACGAATAATGCTTGGAAATGATCAAATAAAATATATTTAAAAAAAAAAAGAAATGACATTAAGGAATGTCATTTGGTAAAAAGACTAGAGCCCTTGTTTAAGGAGTATATAGCTTATTCTTGGTATATTTTCTAGGAAATAAAGACAATTTATCCACAAAGTATGCCTTTGCTATCACAAAAAATCCTAAATAACAAATGTACCAGAGCATCTAGGTGATTCAATGGATTGAGAGCCAGACCTGGAGATGGGAGGTTCTGGGCTCAAAGCTATTATCATACACTTCCTAGCTCTGTAACCCTGGACAAGTCACTCACTAAACTCCAATTGCCTAGCCCTTAGCACACATCTGTCTTGGAATTGATACTTGTATAAATTTAATTAGGCTTAAGACATGAAGGGAAACCAATTAAGAGTAGAATATTAATATGATAGTATTGATAATAAGTACTAAAGATGGAAATTAGAGCAATGAGCATGTTAATGAAAAGGAAATAGATGTGAGATATTGATATATTGTCATGGCAGAAATGACTTAGGAAGTGTTCAGATAGGGAGAAAGGAAGAAGAGAGAGAGGGATAGAGAGAGAGAGAGAGAAAGAAGGGAGGAAGGGAGGAAGGAAGGAAGGAAGGAAGGAAGGAAGGAAGGAAGGAAGGAAGGAAGGAAGGAAGGAAGGAAGGAAGGAAGGAAGGAAGGAAGGAAGGAAGGAAGGAAGGAAGGAAGGAAAACAAGACTATTTGTTTGGAGATTCCATTTCTCCATTCCTCACCTCATCTTATTTCCTTGAGAAATTTCCCCCCTCTATTTGCTTCTTCATCCTTGTCTCACTTGAAGATGTCTGGCCCTTCTTTTTGCTAAACTAAACCTCTTTGCATACACAAGTGATCGTATTCTATCTTTTCTTCTTTAATATGTTGCCTCTCTATCATCCTTCCCTCCCAATCTATTAGATGTGCCCTGTTGTCTATAAACATGTCCATCTCTCCCCTCACATTTAAAAACTCTCAAAGAAAAGTGCTTATTAATGAATGTGTGTAGTGATTCCTTAATTATGTTTGATATTGTCTTTATCAGAGACTTCTGCTCTCAAATTTTTTTTTCTAATTACTTACCTTCTGATGCTTACTGTATTCTCTGGCCATTCTGAAATTAATGAGTGAAATATGGGAAAGGTGCTGGAGCCTAGGCATCCAGCCTTTGCCAAATGTGTTGCAGATACATGTGTGTTTGTTGAGTAGTGAACAGTCCAACTGAAACAGCCTGGGATTGTTTCTGGGTACCTTTTTTTCCCTCTCTCCACAGGTGGTGTTTTGAATTTGTACTCTTCTTTTGCTCTTTTCTGGCATCAAGACATTGATAATGGCTCTGGTTACTTATTATTATCAAGTAAATTGCCTTCAGCTGTAGCAAGATCCCATTTGCTTCAAGGTTGGCTTCTCAGTTGCAATTGTTTCCCCATTGGGTTCCCAAAGGTCACAGAAAAACTAATCCTCTGAGTTCTTGGATTTGCATCTTCTCCCTGTGGAAAGATAATGCTAAGAATTAAATTTATGAAAAAGAAGCATTCATGAGGTGAGATGGCAGAGTAAAGTCAGTGACCTAAACTCTCCCAATATTTCCTTCTAAACAATTTTAAAATAGTGTCTTGAATTGAGTTTTGAAGTAGAATAGCCAGCCAAAAGAAAAAAAAATCATGAGTGAAGACATTTTTTCCATGCCAAGACAACTTAGAATGTCAGTAGGAGAGGTCTGAGACACCAGGGTGAGGACTAGCCTGGAACCTACATGAGACAATAACCTTGGAAGGTGCTGCAATAGCAACAGCTTCAGGGACATTCATCCCAGAGATGATAAGGGGATTAGAAAACTGATCAGAAGGAGATTATAACATATCCTGAGGTGACATTATATACAAGACCAGGACTTGCAACTCCATTGCCTATACACAGTTTTGGATTACAGTTTTTAGAGGGGAGAGGAGTTGAGTTTAGTCAAAGGGAGGAGGAACCTGTTTGAAGTTTCAGAGCTGAGAGGAGCACTAATGTTTTGGGCTGTAGGAATGTAAGGAATTTGGTCATGGTCCCAGGGCAAAGAGGAACACTAGCTCTTGTTTCTGCAGAGGAGCAGGAGACTCTCCTAAGTAAAGACCAGAGCACAGACAAAAAGAAAAATGACTATACCTCTCCCAGGATCATGCCACAGTAAAAACACTAAAAACTTTCAACTCACACACACACACACACATACACACACACACATACACACACATACACACACACACACAACTATCTCTGAAAACAGCAGCATGAAAAAGACTGAAGCTTGGAATAGTTCCTTTCCACTCACTGGGAAGCAGAATCCAACATTAACATATAGTTCAAATAGAGCAGAAATAGGCTGGAAAAATGAGAAAAACAAACAAAAAAGAACCTGAACATAATGGTGGCAAGAAAATTCAAGACACAAACCCAGATGAATAAAACAACATGAAAGCAGCTATGAACAAAGCCTTAAAGAAAAAATAAATTTGACACAATTCAAACAAAAATCACTGAAACTGTTAAAGAAAGCAATAAGAACTATAGAGAAAAAAAATCAGAGGAGGGATACCTCATTGGCTTAGAAGATAGAGGACAAGGCCTGAAGATGGGAGGTCCTGGGTTCAAATTTGACCTCAGATACTTTCCAGCTGTGTGACACTGGGCAAATCACTTAGCCCCAATTGCTTAGCTTTTGCTGTTATTTTGCCTTGGAACTGATGTTCAGTATCAATTCTAAAATAGAGGGTGGGGTTTAAAAGAAAAACATGAGGAAAGAATGAGAGTAATATTAGAAAATTCTAAAAAAGAGGATTAACATCTTGGTATAAGAAGCACAGAAAAAAATACTGAAGCAAATCATACCTTAAAAATTAAGTTGACCAGATGGTAAAAGAAGCACTAAAATTCACTCAAGAAAACGTCTTTTAAAAACTGAATTGGGCCAATGAAAAGAAGAGATACAAAAAACCACTGGAGAACATAATTTCTTAAAAATTAGAACTGAACAAGTAGAATCTAGTGACTCCATTCAAAATTAAGAAACAGTAAAACAAAATCAAAACAATGAAAAATTAGAAGAAAATTTAAAATATTTCATTGGTAAACCAACTAAACTGGAAAACTACCTGAAAGCCATTATCCAAAAAGGAGGTTAAATATCAAATTTCAAGAAATTATGAAGAAAAATTGCCTCAATACCTTGGATCCAGAGAGTAAAACAAAAATTAAAAGAATTCACTGATCACTTCATGAAAAAAATACCAAAATGAACACTCCCAGAAATATTATAGTCAAATTCCAGGTCAAGGGGGAAATACTTCAAAGCACCAAAAAGAAGCAATTCTAAATGCCACAAATAGGGCTCACACAAGATATAGCAGCTTCCATGTCAAAGGAGTAAAAGTTTTAGAATATGACATTCTAGAAGTCAAAGGAGATAGGTTTACAACAACAACAAAAAAATGTAATCAGTAAAATTTAGCATTTTCCTTTCATAGAAAAAAGATACTTAATGAAATAGACAACTTTTAAGCATTCCTGATTAAAAGACCAGAGCTATTTTTATAGGAATATTTTACATTTAAGCTCAAGATTCAATTGTTCCTTAAAAAGGAAAATATGGAAGAGAAATTACAAGGGAATCAATAAACTTAAAATATTTATATTCCTTTATGGAAAGATGATACATGTAACTCCCAAGAATTTCATCATTATTAGGATAGTTAGAAATAATCTATGTAGACAACAGACATGGATCTGAGTTGATAATGTGGTTATTATTTTTTTTCATATTTAAAGCAAAAATAATTTATTTGGATCAAATAATACAATTTTGTATTTATATTGTTCAGAATGTTATCCAAACCAGTATCTCTCCCAATTTACTGCTTTTAAAAAGAAAAAAAAACCTCAGTTTAAGGAAAAGCAATACCAGCAAGCTACATTAGAAATCAGTTATAATATCATCTATGTGACTGCGTAAGAAATTGTTTTCGCCACTTTGTTACCATAGAGGTAGTTAGTTCTATTAGCTAACGTCCAGTGACTTGTACTATGCATGTGGGGTTTGTTGTACTGCTTTGCAAGAGATTATACTCCCTTGAATCAGGTGTGTGCATTGGTCAGAACAAATTTCAGCATCTGACATTTCTATTCATCACAGACAACTCAGTATACATGAGTAAGATCATAGAAAAGATAAAATAGTATCTGGTCTTGTTCATGTATGCTGTTCAGTAATGCAGTAAAAGGGTTGAGGAATTCTTTTGAGTTTGAAAAAACCACAAAATTGCCTAATACTGAAAAGGAATTTTTTTTTCTCTTAAAATAAATGAAATGAGAAAAAATGTATCCACTAGGAAAAGGGGAAAGGGAGAAGATGAATGTGGAAAATTAACTCACATAATATGTGTGCAAGGAAGAGCTTTTAATAGTAGAAGGGAAAATGATTTGGGTAGTAGGCACCTGAGCTTCACTCTCATCAGAGTTAGTTCCAAGAGGGGAAATTTTATTTATCCATACTCAATTGGATAGAGAAATCTATTTTATCTAACAGGGAAGAAGAGGATAAGAGAAATAGGAGGAGTGATTAAGGAAGGCAGATTACGGGAGGCAGTGACAAGAAGCAAAACATATTTTTGAGGAAGGTCAAGATAAACAGAAAAAAAGGATAAACAGAAAACAGAAAAATACATGATGATCATTACTGGGAATGAGAATAGAATGAACTCATATTATAAAACAGCAGAAGATAGAATAGATTTAGGTACCAGCCCAACAATAAGTTGTTTACAAGAAGCACATGAGAAACAGAAACACATGCAGAGTTAAAATAAGAGGCTAGAGTAAAACCTATTATGCTTCAGCTGAAGTAAAAGAAAAGGAAGAGTAGCAACCATGACTTCAAACAAAGCAAAAACAAAAAGAGAAAATTAAAGATATATTCAGGGAAACTACATCTAAAACAGTATTATTGACAATGAAGCAATATAAAAACATTTTACAGAAAATTTCTATGAAAAAGGATGCATTTCTCAAATGTATAAGGAACTGAGTCAAACTTATAAAAATAAGACCCATTCCTCAACTCATAAAATGATCAAAAGGTCTGAATAGATAGTTTTAAGAAGGAAAAATAAAAGCTAGCTTTAGTCAGAGGATAAAATGCTCTAACTCACTAATAATTAGAGAAATGCAAATTCAAAGATTCTGAGATACTACTTCACACCTAACAGATTATTTAACACATAAGAAAAAGAAAATGATAAATGATGAAGAAAATGTGGAAAAAATTACAACACTAATGCTCTGTTGGTGGAGTTGTGAACTGGTCCAACTATTCTGGAAAATAATTTGGAACTATGATCAAAGGGCTTATAAAGCTGTGAGTATCCTGACTCAGCAATACAATTATTAGGTTTGTATCCTAAAGAGATCAAAGAAAAAGGAAAGAGATCTACATATACAAAGTTATTTGCAACAGTTCTTTTTGTAGTGGCTTAAAAATTGGAAATTGAGAGGACTGGAGAAAGGTTTAACAAGATGTGGTATGTAATGGAATATTGTACTTTAAGAAATGAAGAACAGGAAAGTTTCAGAAATCCTTAGAAGACCTGTATGAATTAGTACAGAGTGAAATGAGCAGTGCCAAGATAGCTATTGTACACAATAACAGTTATATTGTTATGATGGTCATCTCTAAAAGGCTGGACTATTCTGATTAATATAATGCTCCAAAACAATTCTGAAAGATTCATGATGAAAAATGCTATCCACCTCCAGAAAGAGAACTAATGACATCTGAGTGCAAATAAGTACATTTGTAAATTTTATTTTACTTGCTTTTTTTACATAGCTAATATAGAATTTTTTGCATAATTTTGCATGCATAATTGATATATTACTTGCTTTCTTAATGAGTGAAGAAGGGGATCAATGGAGGGAGAGAATTTGAAATACCAAAAAAATTTTAATGTTTAAAAAAATAAAGAAAAGAAATATTTATGAAAAATGTACTCAGTGCCAAGCTTTGTTTAGAGAATCATAGAGTCATACAGTGGTTGAATATGGAAGCCATTTGAGTTGTTGTAGCTGGTCAGTAAGGGATAAATATCTTTAAAAACCTATAATTTGGACCCTGTTTTATATATTACTTTTTAAAATTATCCTATTTTTGTCTTGTTTTATTTCCTGTTCATTTATGGAGATATTCCTTCCTCTCCTGATCCAATATTAGTGGGCCACCCCTGTAACCAAGATTTTTTAGAGGGTGTAGTTCAGAAGAAATCAACAAAGACATTGACTATTAACACTTTATGCTTTCACAATAATCATAGAAACATGTTTTAAATGTTTCTCTTAGCTCACTTTAAGCCTGTCAAAATATTTTAATGATTAAAATACACTCTTTAGTAGATGATTGTGATTTTGATCATTCATTAGCTTTAATAACAGCACAATTAACATTGATATTGAATTTAAACATTTTCAAAGCATTTTACAAACATGATCTCTCATAAGGCAACCATTATAGGTATTATTATCCTGATTTCATATAAAAGAAATCTTGGAACTCTAAGAGAAGAAGTAAAGGTGAATTCGAGGCTGACTAACTCAGGTTCAACATAATCCCCTATGCTACACTTTGTTGTTTTATAGATTAGTTATATCTGACTCTTTATGACCTCATTTGAGATTTTCTTGGAAGAGATACAGGAGTGGTTTGTCATTTCTTTCTCCAGCTCATTTTATTTTATTTTATTTTATTTTATTTTATTTTATTTTATTAAACCCTTACCTTCCATCTTAGAATCAATGCTGTGCATTGGTTCTAAGGCAGAAGAGTGGTAAGTGCTAGGCAATGGGGGTCAACTGACTTGCTCAGGGTCATATGGCTGGGAAGTGTCTGAGGCCAAATTTGAACCCAGAACCTCCTGTCCCTTGGCCTGGTTCCCAATCCACTGAGCTACCCAGATGCCCCCTCCAGTTCATTTTACAGATGAGGAAACTAAGGCAAAAAGGTTAAGTGACAGGGTTACACAGCTGGGAAGTGTCTGAGGCCAGATTTGAACCATGGTTCTCCCATCTTCAGATCTGCCTCTCTATTAACTAAGCCACCTAGCTTTCCCTTATAATATGACTTCTTATATTTTTATTAAGATGCTATTTTCAGAACTGTTTTTTCCAATTAAGAAGAAAGATATGATTTTTCACAATAAGAATAACTCCCCCAAAAGGTTCCTAAGGCCCTTGTACTCCAAAAATTAGGGACATAAGAAACTTACTTGAGAGCTGAATAATGTTGTTTTCCTCCCTTCTACTTATAAATGGTTATAATATAATATTTTGCTAATAAAAAAAGTCTTCATGATGCTAAAGAAAAAGGTGACAGCAAATACTTTTTTATGTTCACCGCAAAGCTAGGAGAGGAAACTATTTCACAGTTTTCTTTTAATGTTTTAATTATTTCCTATAATCCTTATAAACAAAAGACTTCTCTATTCCATGGTGTCAGCACCTAAATATTTGAAGACAAGAATCATTCTCCACTGACTTTCTCTTCACCTGAGGAAAAAAAAACCCAAGTTATTTTAATGTGATTTATAACTGGAATTTGCTGCCTGTTTCTATCCTGTCTTACTGATCAATCCTCAATGAAATTAGAAAAACTCGTCAGAACAGTAATGCTTTTTATTTTTTTAATTCTTACCTTTTGTGGAAGAGTAGATACCAAGTATCAGTTCAAAGGCAAAAGAGAAGGAGGCTAGGCAATTGGGGTTAAATTTTTTTCAAGGAACACACAGGTAGGAAGTGTCTGGGACCAGATTTGAGCCCAGTACCTCCCATCTGCAAGCCTAGCTCTCCGTCCCCTAACTACTCTTGAGAAAAGTAATAGTTTTAAATTTTTTCTTAGTTTCCTTTCATGCTTGATTTGACCTGTCCAATAAGATTTTGTCAAAGAAAATAATTTAATATAATACAAATAATTGTATTCATCATTAGCTTCTATTTACACAAATATGTATATGTATATAAATATATTCTCCCCCCCCACACACACACACACCAGCTTAGAGAGAACCACACTGCAAGACTTTGTCTCCAAGATGATACCAGGTAATATTTATAGGGGTTTTGAATGAGCAGAAATGTAAAAGTATAGTTTGGATTGATATTGTATAATTTGGTTAGTAACCATGTTATCCCATATCTCCAGGACCAATTCCTCCAAAAATCAATAAAATCCCTCCTAGATATCTATATTTAGAATATCAATTGAATTGAAGACAGTGAGAGTGCCCCTTTGCTGAGTGGAAGTGAACACTTCTCATGCAGTAGACCTTAATATATTCACTTTAGAAGATAAAAAAAGAAAATTGTTCTTTAATACATTTTCCTAATGAAAGGACTTTCCTCTCTCCCCTTCATTCATTCCTATCACCCACCTTTGCAAAGGATTTTTTTTCAATGTCAAGAAAGAACTATAAAGAAAACATTATTTCATAATATTTTCAGTTTTACTATAATTGAGGTTCTAATTATGCCTCCACAATTTATTAATTATTTAAATGGCTCTATGTGCCTAATATGATCAACAATCAAGCATTAAGTATTTTTAAGCATCAACTAGGTGCTAAACACTATAATTAAGCACTGTTGTCAAGAGTTCTGGACTTGGAGTCAGGAAGACAAGTTTGTCTGACCTCAAAAACTTAATAGTTATGTGATCCTGGGTAAGTTTACCTAACCTCTGTCTGCCTCACTTTCCTCATCTATAACAGAGGGAAAAGAATAATACCTATCTAACATAATTGTCATGGTGATCAAAGAAAATAACATATATAACATTATAGCATTTCACAAACTTTCAATTGTTATATAAATCCTAATTATTATTACTAGTAGTAGTAGTAGTAGTAGTAGTAGTAATAGTAATAGTAGTAGTAGTAGTGGTAGTAGTAGTAGTAGAAATGATGAACAATGAACCATCTTGGCAGGCAGGCTAAACCAGGTTGAGGTTCTTCAAATCCATCAGTGTGGCAGGAAGATGTCTATGCCAACCATATGAACGCTTCTGGCAGAATAAATAGATGAGAACAATTTGTTTAAATTGCCATGAAGGAGGCGAAAATGTGTGCTGTGGATCACTTAGTACTTGGTCAGACATTGAAGACTCCAAGGTCATACATAATCTTCATCTCAGACTATAGCCAGTCATCCTAACTTTTGTCTTGCCACTGGACTTGTACAAGTCTGGAAGAGAAAGTGACGCTGATGACTATGTACAACTCTGCCTCACTTAAATCTACTTCATTAATAAGTGAAAACATCACCCATCCTGATGTCTCTGGTCATCTATAAAATAAAATACAAGTATGAACAACAAGCAATGAAAAAACTAAATACAATATATATGCACATACATGTGTATACAAATATAATACAAAGTGAATAAAATACATTAAAAAGTTCCTAAATGTAAGGTATTTTGGCAAGAAATATACCTAGTAATTAGAGAAGAGAGAATCAGGAAATGCTTTGTGGAAAAGATTGGGATTGAACTGAATCCCATTGCTTCCATTTTACTGACATGCAAAACATAGTTTCATATTGGTCATTATTGTATGAGCAAAGTTATGCATAACCAAAACCCCAAAATGCAACCAAAATACAGTGATGTGAAAGAAGAAACCAACAGTTCTTTCTCCAGAGGTGGATAGAATTCTCTGCCATAAGTCTTTCAGGATTGTCCCAGATCAGTGCATTGCTAAAAGTAGCCAAGTTTTTACATATGGTTATTGTACAATATTTCTGTTAATGTGTACAATGTTCTCTCAGCTTTGCTATTTAAGTCTGCATCAGTTCATGTAGATCTTTCCAGTTTTTTCTGAAATCAATGCTTATCATTTTTATAGTACAATAGAATTCCATTACAAACATGTTCCAGAATTTGTTCAGCCATTCCCCAATTAATAGACATCCCCTCAATTTCCAATTCTTTGCCACCACAAAAAGCACAGTTATAAATAATTTTAACAAGTAGGTCCTTTCCTCTTTTTTATTATTTCTTTGAGATAAAAACACAGTAGTGGTATTCTGGACCAAAGGATATACACAGTTTTAATTTTTTTTGGCCATAGTTCCAAATTGATGTTCTTTCCTTTTTCTAACCAAATTAATCAATACTCTATTTTAGTTGTTGTTGTTTTATTTATAAAACTAACTCCTAGTCTTATTTATTGGTTCAGTGGTTCTCTTTCAATTTTATTAATTTCAACTTTAATTTTTAGGATTTCCAATTAAGTCTTTAAATGATAGTTTTTAATAAATTTTAATAAATAAAAATTAATTAAACTAAATAAGTAGTGATAAAAAAAGGATGGAGCAAAGAACAAATTATAGAAACCAGAAATAATTTTATTAATGAGTATATGAAAGAAAACTACCAAGATAATTTCTTGTATTATGATGCCAGAATTTTTATTTGATCATGGCTCTAAGGTAGTCCAGTAATTCTTAAATTGTCTCTCCTGGATCTATTTTCAAGGTCAGTTGTTTTTTTCAATGAGATATTTCATGTTTTCTACTGTTTTTTTTTTCATTCTTTTTATTTTGTTTTATTTTCTTGATGTATAATGAAATTTTTATCTTCTAGTTGCCCTTTCTAATTTTTAAGAAATGATTTTCTTCCATTAGCTGTTGAGCCTCCTTTTTTATTTGGTCCATTTCTTCTTACATTGCTTTCATTTCTCTTCCCCATTTTACCTCTGCTTCTCTTGATTGATTTTTGAAATTCATTTTGAGCTCTTTCAGAATTTTATTCCAATTCATTTTGGTGGGGAGGGGGCTTTTCATGTGCTTGATTTGCTTTCACTGTCCCCTTCTCTGTCTGTGTCCTTCTCTTTGTCTACATAAAAATTATTTATAGTTAGGTGTTTTTAATATATTTGCTCATTTTCCCAGTATTTTATGAGGTAAGTTCTGTTCTCTGGGAGAGTAGGGAACCTTCTTAAACTTCAATCCTTCCTTTATGCTCCCTTTAGTCTTATTTCTGGGTTTTTGCAAGTTTTAGTTATTCCAAGATGATACCATGGCCTTTGGGCTGGGAGCAATGAGAATCACCTCTGTAAGGATATTAGAAAATAAGTATTTTTTTATTAGTTTAGATATAAGAAGTAAAGTGGCTGGCTTGAGAAAAGAACTGGAGTTTAAATAAGAGTTGAGAGAGTGCGTTAATTTCATATGTGACAGTTATAACCATTTTTCTGTGTCAATTACTCTCTCTGGCAGTTGGGAGTTGCTCTCTGGCAGTTGGCAGAGACACTCTCAGAGACTCTCTCTCAGGGCTGGAAGAAGTAACATCTTTGTATCTCTGTCTGAGGGAAAGACCTGAAGGAGCTCAGTGTTTTCCTTTCCCAACTTGGGAACACTATTGACTATCTATTGTGGTTTTTATAAATTGTTTAACTCTGAGAAGACCAAAGTAAAACCTGATCTTTGGTTTGGACTCTGGAGACTCAGAGTCCTAACTGGATTCTTGTTGAGACTCAACCAGCTAGCCTTTGCTATTTTATAATTTGAAGGCAAAGTTAAGATTATTTATAAGGATAATAGCGGTAGTTTTTATTTAGATAGTATCAATTTGGGTTAGTTAGATCAGGGAGGATTAGTGTAGCCTGTGAAACACAAGGGAAGTGATTCTTTGGGGGAACCTGGGAGTTTATTCACGTGGATTTAGAATCCCTTAGAATTAGAAATTCTTTATCCTTGTATATTTCAATAAACATTTTATTTTTATAATAAGAGTCTCTTCCACATCCTTGAGCCTAGCCCTGAAGGGAAGTTCACATATGAGCTTCACTTCTTCACTGTGGATACTTTCGATTACATCTATCAAAAGTATCCAAACAGTTTGAACTTGATTGGCAAGTTAAATAGTTTTGAACAGTTTTGAACCTACAGTTTTTCCATCTAAATATTTTATTTTTATGAATCACCAATTTATTTTTATACCTCCTATTACTCTATCAATTACCCCCTGAGACTGCTGATAGCTCAAATTCTAGCCTTAGACTTGGCCATAGGCTTTTGGTCTCTTTCTGGAAGATCAGGTCAAGCACAGAGTATACAGCAGATTGCCCTGCCCTAGGGCTCCATTTTGAGTTTTGGCAAGGGTCATCCGGGATCCCTCAAGTTGAGGACTGTCCCTGTCAGAGATGGGGTGGGGTGGGTGCAGTTTCAGGTTTACTAACTGCCCCAAACTAGCACCTACATCCTAACCACAAGCCTGGACTGGGATTCCTGGCCTCTCTCTGGGACCACACATATCACACTGTGTAGCACAGACTGCCATAGGCAAACCACAGGTTTGCTTGGAATTTTAAGGGCTGTGCATTGGGTTTTACCCACTACTGGCAGGGTCTCAGGGTCTGGATATTGACCCAGGATCATAACCTATAACAGTAGATGGTGGGCTTGCTGTTGGATTGTTCCTTACTCCTTGCTTTAGCCTCCTGCTGGCTATGATCCCCTCTCATCTCAGTGCTCCAGATGTTCTCCACCTACCTTTCAAGTTGTTCTCTTCATGAAAGTTGCTTAACTCTGTTAGTCTTTCATTCCTGTGTTTATTTTGTTGGGTTACTCCACCATCTTGGCTCTGGAACAATTCAGCTAAATCTTAGAGCAAGAATGAAACTCTATGAGGCAGAGATAAGAATGGAGTCCATTCCAATCTAGTCAGGTCAACCATGCCCAGAAAAGTGATATGGGAGTGTATGTTCAATTAAGATGTCTATGTTAAGTGGGAAGGGGTGAAGAACTGATCTATGGGGTCCTAACAGAGAGTCCAGTTGATAGTTGCTACTTCAGAGTTCAACATGGACCACAGGGATAAAAAGAACAAGGGCAGAGTCAGAGAAAACCCACTCCAGGCCATCATATCTTAGATAATTATTTTTGCATACTAGACATTAAATACTGATTTTTCTATACTACTGAAGAACTATAGGTATTCATGGTACCTTCTAAATTCACTACCTTGGAATAAGGTTCTAGTTTTCCCACCTTCATCATGACATGCATTAATAGTTCCAGTCCAAGTATCTGTTCTCCAGGATGCCCAGCTTGGATTCACATTATTAACACACATTAATTAATTATGGGAAACCTATAACTTGCATTTGTACATTTAGTATAAAAATGTACATTCTGTACATTTACTTAGGTGTTAATAATTGTGGGAGTCTTGCTTTGAAATGTATTTGGCTATTATATATCTACCTAGCTAAAGATCTGCACATTAGATTGTCTGACTGTGAGCCAGAGATGCTTAGAAAATAGCAAATTTTCACAGAAATGGCTAAAAAGGGGGAAAGTTCCATCTAATACTCAGAGGGTTTGAGACAACAAGGATCTGGGAGATCACCTACTTTCACTCTTTCATTTTGCATGTTAGGAAAACTAAGGCCCAGGGAAGAAGTGACTAAAGTCACACAGATTGAATGTGTAGCAAAGTCAGTAATCTAACCCATGTTCCCTAGTTCAATACCTGGCCCTCCTTCCCTTAAGCCAGGCTACTACTCTCCTCAGTTTCCTCATCTGTCAAATAAATGAGCTGGAGAAGTAAATGGCAAAATACTCTAGAATCTTTTCCAAGAAAACTCCAGATGGGATCACAAATATTTGAGCAGGACTGAAGGGACTGAAAAACAGCAGCTTCTTACTTAGTCCTGTGCATCCAGATCACTGGTGAGAAAAAAAAATCCCCACTTGATCTAACACAAGAAACAAACCTAGTCTGCTGGTTATCAATGTGACACCTCCCCCATCCCAAACTTTAAAATAGTTCTCTCAAGAGGGTAATGAGGAATTCCCCAACTGGTCCTGGGACTGTCCTAAGAGATGTGAATTGCACAGCGGAACAGATGTTTGGGGGGTGCTTGCAACGATGGGAGCCAAAACCCTCTTCTCCTAAAATTAGTACCCTTTCTTCCCACATTCTAGTAATTCTAAAACGTAGCCCTGTCTGTACTCATTAGAGTTTAAAACAAATAAAAAAAGAAGAAAAGGAAGGATGTTACTAGGACTTTTTAACCATAGGGAAATCCTGCCCAATTCTTTATATTTCTTCCTTTTGGTAATCTACGTAAGAGTTATCTGAGAAAAAGTTCTGAGAACCTTCGAAAAAGAAGCCCAGAGCCATCTCTGAATATACTCAAAGGTAAGACTTTAAAAAAATCAATAATTATCCATTGCTTACTATGTACCATCTTTCTGACCTGGTTACTCTTTTGATACTTTTATGTCATTGATGCCTCTCTCTCACTTCTAATGTTTGACAAGGAGAGGGAATAGGCTCACCTGAACAATGATAGACAAAAGTTTGCAGTTGTGCCCCTGTCCTTTTAAAAAATAATCTGGCCTGTCAAAATCAAGACTTTTTAATACAAATAAACAGCAAACTATTCCCATGATGAATAGAAGTTTAAATATTGAAAGCTGAACTAGTTCATTCCAGTGTTTGCTTATACAGAAGAAGATATTTGAAAGTAAAATGAAGATATTTTATTGTTCATTCATGTCTGACTCTTCTGGATCCCATTTCTTGGATTTTCTTGGTAAGGATACTAGAATGGTTTACTGTTTTCTTCTCCAGCTCATTTCACAGATGAGGAAACAAAAAGGGTTAGGTGACTTATTCAGGGCCATGCAGCTAGTACCAGTTAGTACACACCTAAGGCCAGATTTGAATTCAGAAAGATGAGTCTTTGAGACTGGCACTCTGTCCACTACACCACTAAGATACCACTATAGCTAAATACAAAGTGTGACCCTGGCCGCTGGGAAATGCCAGTCAAAATGAAAATAAAATATCTAAGAAATTTTAGTATGCCATTGACAAATGGTAGAGGGACCAAGTTCTAAGTTACATACTACTTTCCAGGAACAAATACTCCCTGCCTATAATCACTCAATAGTTAACTAAAGAAAGGAATCGGGGAAAGCCCCAAGAAATACATTCTGAGTGGTTGATTTATGCTAGTTAGTGTACAGTAACAGGGTGTGGCAAAAACACCCTTCCTTTCCACTTGATGACCATTATTCCCCTACCCCTTTCCACAAAAAAAAAAAAAGTGTCCAAAGGTTTGGTTTTTGTCAGAGTGGCAAGTAATCGAGTACTATGTCAAGCTTTGATATAATACTCATCCCAAGATGTCCAGCTTTCCATTTAGGAACCCTTCAGAGTAATAGTCTCCTAAGATAGCTGTTTCTAAAGTCTCGCCCCAGTCTTTATGTTGTAATACTAAGAAAAGCTACATAAAAAGTACTGGGAGCCAGGAAGTTTTGGGGTTCATTCCTTGCTTCTGACACTTAATAGCTGGGTGTCCCTGAGCAAGTCACTTGGTATCTCCTTCCTGAATGAAGAGTTTGAATTCAATATCTTCTAAGGTCCTTTCCAGCTCCAACCCAATGACCTCAGAATTCAATGAAGTCAGAATCAAGTTTCCCTCCTTGTGGCTTGTACATCATGCCATTTAATTCAGTAAATGACTAGAATTTAGTCAATTAATTATATAAATTAAAATTTCTAAACAGTAAATGCTCATGCCTAAAGTCTGACCTGTAATTGCCCAGATACTTTTGCCTGACATTGATCTTTGGTTGTTTGGTGTGATTGTGATCTTCAGTTAGTTTCCTTTGCCTTTATCTGCCCCTCCTCATCTCAGCTGACCCTTCTGAGAGCCACCTCTGAATCCTTTGGACCAGCTTGACCCCCATATCCAGCCTATCCTGATCCCTGCTTGTCACACTGAATTCTCAGTCTAGCACTCCATTGACTACTGTATTTTTCCCTTAATAAAGTACGTTTTGCTTAAAACACTTTCCTTTTTTGAGGTGGGGGGCAGGAGAGACAAAGAGAGGCAAGAAGTAGGAAGAACAATAGCAATTTCTAAAGAAAAATTTTGAACTTATGTGGTAGCCTTCAGGGTTGAACAAAGTCCCCTAGATGCTGTGTAGTTTATCTGTTATGTAATGTGATAATTAAATTAGGATTAAATGTGTTTCCAACAAAGTTTTGTCAATATAAAATATTTTAAAGTCAAAGGAATCTTTCTCTTTCATCTACTGGTCATTAACCAGTTAGAAATGCATGAGGCTTTACAGTTGGAAAGCTGGGAGTATTAGACACTGGTCATCTCCAACCATCTTAGAGAATGGACCTTTTTCTCATTTAGGCTAATTGACTTATTTCATCTTTCTCATTCCTGAGACAATTTGTTCTTTTAGAAAAGAAGAAAAATGTAATGTAACCATCCTTCTGCCTAGCCTGGCCTGAATCTTGTCATCATACAATAAAGCCCTTAAGGTAAAATGTCTGTTGATGGCAATATAACTCTGAGTCTGAGGTATGTCACTTGAATAGGTGAGGAAGTAATCAATATCCCACCAACCCCTAGAACCTCAAAATTTGTCAAACCTCAGGATGAATTCCTGTCTCTTGTAGCCTATATAAGTCCAGCTCTTTAGATGGTCCTATTTTCAGACCAATGAACCGAATTTCTCAAGCTCCCTTGTTATTGAATTATCTAGAACAAAGTTAAAATATGAATGTTATGAAAATGTGAAGCCTTAAACTAAATAAGATTTCAAAACATGGATTCATTAGAAAATTTAAAATTGTGCTGAGATCTACTAATAGCTGATTTCATCTCACTTAATGTTGTGTAATTTTTAAAAATCTCATTTTCTATGTGAAGCCTGCTTTGGAAACCTGTTCATGCTTACTTTGAAAGTTTCTCTATTTCTTCCTATTTCAATTCAATTTAACAAGCATTTATTAAGTGCCAATTAAGTGCAAGCCACTGAACCAGGTAGTGAAGATGCAATAACAACAACAACAAATAGTCTCTAATCTCAAGAAGCTGATGTTTTGCTGATCTATTTTGTCCCACATATCTCCCTCCCATCTTTATTCTCTGGTGAACTAAATGGAAAGCTGGGAGGCAACCAACAATGATAGCTGAAAACTCTATTGGATCTACTGAAAGGTGAATTGCACCTAGACAGGTTTTCCCACACTGGCATAGTATCTGGCACAGAGTAAGTGTGTAATAAATGTTTGTTTAATCTCAAATAGGAGCCTAACAAAAATTTCTTAAATCATAAATTTATGGGGAGAAGACTCCTTAGAGGCCATCTAATCCAATTCCCTCCTTTCAATATTAGGAATCAGGACTCAGTGATATTAACTGAATTTTTTCCAAGATCAGAAAGTTAAAAAGTGACAGAATTGAGATTGTAATTTAGGTCATCTGACTTCTAAGTCAATATTCTTCATATTCCTAAATGCTACTTATATCAACCCCCTGGTCTGTTCAGTTGCCTCTATTTCCTGCTAGAGAGGGACCTAAAAGCCTGACTCCTTTTTTTCCCTCATCTAGACTGTCAAAGCTTATTCCTAAGCTACCAACATTGGAAGGTCAAGGCAGTCTGTGATAGAAAGGATTGCATGAGTCCATCACTCAGCATCCTTGCATATCTAGTGGGTGTGCATAATTTATTTGTGTTGAATATGAGCTTGGATCTTTCTCTCCCCTCCTTTTTTGGCATGAGTGGATATATACAATAGAAGCATATATATATATATATATATATATATATACATATATACATATATGTATATAGAGAGATGATAACATGATATATATATGTACATATATATATATGATAAGATAATAGCTTTCCTTTTGAGTGAGCAGTTAAGTTGTTCTGTAATTTAGAAAGAACACTGCCCCACCCTTCCCATCCCACCTTTACTTTGGTTTCAGTCATTCTGAAATCTGTGCAATGTACACACAGGCTTACAAATAAACATCAAAAAGCCCCGTGTGAAGCTTCTTTGTTTCCCAGCCTCTATTTTGGTAGCTTTCATTTTCAGAGGGCTGTACTAGTTAGATCAGCACCAAAACAGCCAAGTAAACCCCTATATCCCAAATGTCATTTGAAAAGTTCGGGGAAAGAGTCCTTTTGGCATCCTTTCAACTCATTAAAGATTGAAAGGGAGAAGAGTTGCTCTTAGAGGCCCAGCTTTGGCAAAAGTGCCACACACAAAATTGGAAAAAAGATAGATCGCTTCTGTCTTGCTTGGTTAGCAGAACTTGCCAGAAGCAGCAGACAGGTCTGGGAGGGAGCTGTGTTGGTGTACCATGGCAACACACATGCTGCAGCTTGGCAGGGGAGATGGACCTACAATGTAGTGCCCTGACTCTCACTTGACTCTAATGAAGAAGTCTCTGATGATGCTGGCCCAAGCCCAGTGGCCAGGGGGAACTCATCCCCTTCCCCAATCCTGGCATTAACTGGTATTAACAAAAGAAGGTAAAGCTGACTATAGTCAAAACAGTAGGATGAAAAAGACCTGGGAAGTGGGAGAGGAAACAAAAGAAATCATGGGTGGTTCCTTTTGGCAAGAAGGCGAATCACTCTCAGATGATTTAATTACCTACCTCATGCTGAACTTTGAGAAGGAGAATAGGAGATGCTGCCAAATGGCAGACCAAAGGATATGTTCAACTGGATGGTCATTTAGAAATTCTTTTATATAGGAGAACAAATAAGAAGCAGGGTAGTTTAGTATGTGAGACACTGGATTTAGAGTCAGAAGACCAAGTTTAAATTCCTCCTCAGACATTTACTAGCTTTGGGACCCTAGAAAGTCACAGCCTCTCTGGACCTCAATTTCTTCACCAGTAACTAGAAGAGATTGAATATGATGTACCTTCCAGATCTAAAACTATGATCCCATCAGTAGAGTAGTTTGGGATAGTATTTCAACTTTCTACTGATCCTCACTACCCTCCCCAAAATAAGGAGTTTCTCTCTCTCTTCCTTCCTTCCTTCCTTCTTCCTTCCTTCCTTCCTTCCTTCCTTCCTTCCTTCCTTCCTTCCTTCCTTCCTTCTTCCTTCCTTCCTTCCTTCCTTCCTTCCTTCCTTCTTTCCTTCCTTCCTTCCTTCCTTCCTTCCTTCCTTCCTTCCTTCCTTCCTTCCTTCCTTCCTTCCTTCCTTCCTTCCTTCCTTCCTTCCTTCCTTCCTTCCTTCCTTCCTTCCTTCCTTCCTTCCTTCCTTCCTTCCTCCCTCCCTCCCTCTCTTTCTTTCTCTCTTCCTTCCTTCTTTCCTTCCTTCCTTCCTTCCTTCCTTCCTTCCTTCCTTCCTTCCTTCCTTCCTTCCTTCCTTCCTTCCTCCCTCCCTCCCTCTCTTTCTTTCTCTCTTCCTTCCTTCCTTCCTTCCTTCCTTCCTTCCTTCCTTCCTTCCTTCCTTCCTTCCTTCCTTCCTTCCTTTCTCTTTCTTTCTTTCTTTCTTTCTTTCTCTCTCTTCCTTTCTCTCTCTCTCTCTCTTTCTTTCTTTCTTTCTTTCTTTCTTTTTTTCTTTCTTTCTTTCTTTCTCTTCCTTCCTTCCTTCCTTCCTTTCTTTCTCTCTCTTCCTTTCTCTCTCTCTCTTTCTTTCTTTCTCTCTTTCTCTCTCTCTTCCTTCCTTCCTTCCTTCCTTTCTTTCTTTCTCTCTTTCTTTCTTTCTTTCTCTCTTTCTTTCTTTCTTTCTTTCTTTCTTTCTTTCTTTCTTTCTCTCTTTCTTTCTCTCTCTTTCTTTCTCTCTTTCTTTCTTTCTTTCTTCTTTCTTTCTCCTCTCTTTCTTTCTTTCTTTCTTTCTTCTTCTCTCTTTCTCTCTTTCTTTCTCTCTTTCTCTCTTTCTTTCTCTCTTTCTCTCTTTCTCTCTTTCTTTCTTTCTCTCTTTCTCTCTTTCTTTCTCTTTTTTCTTTCTTTCTTTTTCTTTTCTTTCTTTCTTTTTCTTTCTTTCTTTCTTTCTTTCTTTCTTTCTTTCTTTCTTTCTTTCTTTCTTTCTTTCTTTCTTTCTTTCTTTCTTTCTTTCTTTCTTTCTTTCTTTCTTTCTTTCTTTCTTTCTTTCTTTCTTTCTTTCTTTCTTTCTTTCTTTCTTTTTTCTTCCTCATTTCACAGATCTTTGCCTTTTATGTTGAGCCACCCTAGAAGGAGACCAATCATTTTGTACATTTCTCTAGAAATAGTCAAGAAATGAAAGTTTGTTGCCTCTGAAAATTTTGCCTAGTGGATTGAATTTGTGAGAATATTCTCCAATTATTTAATAGAGATTGTTGAATTCTGGCTAAGACCAAAACTTCATAAAAGAAAGAATCCATGACTATATATTACCTTTATAAGATCAAACTGGTAGGGACCTTAAAGTTCATTTAGTCCAACATCATTATTTTACATATAAGGAAAATGAGGGACAGAGAGATTCAGTGGCTGGTCCAAGGTCATATTGCTAATTCAGAAAGGCTTTACTTGCTTGTAATCCATGCAAAAGCTCAACCGTGAATGGGGAAGATCCCTCCTTACACAAATACCTGTTTTCACACCTGAAGTAAACCATTGATCATGATCTTATATATAGAAAATGGAGGACTGAAACTATCTACCTTTCAAATAATTCTCTGTTTTGGAAAACTAACATGAAAGAGATAGACAAGAGGCTTAAAAAGAGACCTTCAATATAATAAGATGTCTCATTTTCAAATACAAGTCCAAAATATTACAGAAGAAAGCTTTATTAAAAGGAGAAAAACAAAATGAAACTTGATTAAAGTCATCCTTCCCAAATATGTATTCAAATCTTCAGAGTTATTTACCACCCCAAATATGAGAATTTTCTAACAGAAAACTGTCAGCTCCTTTCTTCTTTCATTTCACTAGTACCTCCAAGTTATCTATCCCACCCATCACTATACATATCTTAATTCAAATATACTTTATTCTTCATTTGATTCTACAAACATGTATTATGCACCCACTAGCTTTAACATATTAGGGATTCAATTCTAACACTTTGCCCAAAGAAAAATACAAAAGAATTCCTGCTCTCAATGAATCTAAATTCTACATGTGGAATTATGCCAAATAAACATAATACAAAATAGGAAGGGAAGAAGAAAAGGAGAGATCAAAGTGTTCTAGGAATATTAAAGGAGGCAGACAATGCAAATGAAATGGAAGAATACTTATAAAAATATAAACTACCTAGAGTAGCAGAGGAGGAAATAGAATATATAAATAAACCTACCTTAAAAAAAGAAATTGAACAGACCAAAAGTTTCCTTTAAAAAGGTGTCAGGAACAGATAGTGAATTCTATCAAACATTTAAAAATCAACTAATTCTAATATTAAATAAATTTATTTGAAATAACAAGTAATGAAGAACTTTTGGCAAACTCCTTTTATGAAAAATATGTTACTGTTATTTATACCAGGAAGATCAAAAACAGAGAAAATTTTATAGACCAGTCATTAAGGAATAGGGATAAAAAATTGTAAATGAAATATTTTAGAGACTACAACAATATGTCTCAAAGATTATACATTGTGGTCAAACAGGATTCATTCTAGGAAGGCAAAGATGGCTTAATATAAAGAAAACTATCAACATAATTGATCATATTAATAACAAAAGTAATAAAAATCATATGATTATATCAATATATGCAGAAAAATACAACACTCATTCCTATTAAAAACACTAGATAACATAGATTAAAGTGAAGTTTTTCTTAAAATGACACAAAGCATCTATGTAAAAATATCAACAAATATTTTTTTGTGATGGGAATAAGCTAGAATATTTCCAATAAGATCATAAGTGAAAAAAGGATGCCTATTATCTCCAATATTATTTAATGTAGTATTAGAAATACTACCAATAACTATCAGAGAAGAAAAGAAATTGAATAAATCAGAATGAGCAAGGAAGTAGTAAAATTACCTCTGTACTTCATATGTTTGGGATATGTGGAAAATCCTAGAGATTCAAGTAAAAAGTTGGTTGAGACTATCAATAATTTTACTAAAATAAGATATAAAATAAACCTGCATAAATGTTCAACATTTTTATATATTACTAACAAAATCCTGTAAGAAGAGATAAAAAGAGGTTCCCCAGTTAAAATAAACACAGATAGAATAAAATACCTAGGAGAATATCTGCCAAAACAAACCCAGGAACTACATGAAATAAAAAGTAAAACACTTTTTACAGAAATAAAGTCAGATCTAAATAATTAAATGAATATTAATTTTTCATGGATGGGCAGAGGCAATGTAATTGAAATGACAATCCCACGTAAAATATTTATTCCATGCAATCCCAATTAAATTACTAAAAATTATTAAGCTAGAAAAAATCATAACAAAGTTTATTTGGAAAAACAAAAGATCAAGAATAGCAATAGAATTAATTTTAAAATATAAAGGAAGGAGGGCTGGTGGTACCACATTTTGAACTGTATCATAAAGCAGTAATTGTCAAAACTAAGTGGTATTGATTTAAAAACAGAAAAGTAGATCAGTGGAACAGAATAAATATACAAAAAAACAGTAATAAAATAGCATATTAACCTTTTGACAAAAATATAGATCCAAGCTATTTGGATAAGAAATCACTAATTGGTAAAATTTTCTGGGACAACTGGAAAGTAGTTTGAAGAGAAACTTCATATAGGCCAATATCTTACACCATATAGTAAGATAAAATCCAGATGGAAACATGATCCAAACATAAAAGGAGATATCACCAGTAAATTAGAATAACAGAGAATATATTACCCTTCAGCTTTATGGATAAGAAAGGAATTTATAGGTAAACAAGAAATGGAGAGCACTGTCAAATGTAAATGAGATAATATTGAATATGTTAAACTGAAAATGTTTTCTCCAAACAAAACAAATATTGCCAAGATTAGAAGGAAAAATGAAAATGAGGGGGAGGGGGATTTCCATAGAGAGCCTTTTCAATATTGGAATCAGAAAATATAAGAACTTTGTCAGTGTGTGGGAATTAAAGGCATCCCCAAATGATATATGGGTAAACAATAAGAATAGATAACTTTCTGATGAAAAAAGTCAAAGCTATATAAGTACATGAATAAAAGCTTAAATCTCTACTGATTAGAGAAAATTGAACCAAAACAATTCTGAGTTATCATCTCACACCTATCAGATTAGCTAAAATGACAAAAGGGGGAAAATGACAAATGTTGGAGGGGATATGGAAAAGTGGGGACACTAATATACTATTGGTAGAACTGTAAAGTCATTCAACCATTTTGGAAAGCAATTTGGAATTATGCCCAGAGAACAATAAAACTGCAAATCTTTACACTCAGCAATACCGTTTCTGGGTCTGTTTCCCAAAAAGATGAAGGAAAAAGTAAATCTATATGTTCCAAAATACTTATAGCAACAATTTTTGTGGTGGCAAAAAACTGGAAATTGAAGTCTGTCTATCAATTGGTGAATGACCAAATAAATTGTAGTACGTGCTTGTGATAGAATGCTTCTGTGCTGTAAGAAAGGATGAACAGAAAAATTCTAAAATATGTAGTTCTCCAGCAAAGAGTATTGAAACAAAGGAGTCAGATTTGTAGATTGTAGATGAACCTGAAAGGAGCAGTACTATCAAATCCAAGAGAAGAAAGTGTACAATTAATCAATCAACAAGCATTTATTAAGCACCAACTATGTACCAGATTCTTTAACAGGAACCAGGGTGACAAAACCAATAATGGAATAGTCCTTGTTTCAAGAAGTTTACATTATTTCAGGTTTTGAGAGTGGCTAACAATATCACAAACTGCAGGGTGGAAAAAACAAGAAGAACTAGGACTCAGAAAAAGTCACTGGATTTAGCAGCTAAGAGATTATCATGGATTGTTGAGATTTCAATTTAAGTAGAATGGTGAAGTGAGAATCCATACTATAAAATGTGACACATGAATGGGGTTCTGAGAAAGGGTCAGTAATAAGTATATGTTATTCTTGGAATGACAAGGAAAAGAGAAAAAAGGTAGCTTGAGACTATAGCAAAGTCAAGTAAAGTGTTGTTTTTGCAAAGAGAAGATGAGAACATCTAGGAGATGGATAGGAAGATGATGATAGAAATGAAGTAACTTATGCAATAAGCTTCTAAAAAGGACAGGAAGAGGTAGGATTCAGGGAACAAACAGAGGAATTAGCTTTGACAAGATAAGGACTGGCACCAAAGAGGGAGGGATGCAAATGTATGAGGATACTGTGTCACAGACTTGTAGAGACATGAGTACTTGTATATTGACTGGTTTAGGAGGAGGAATGAGATGGAGGGAGAAATGGAAGCTTAGTGGATTGGTCCAAGGATTCTAATGGACTTAATGAATTTAAAAGAATGAGGCCATTAATCAGACCTCTCATTACCTATAAAAGACTGTATAAGTTTTATATTCATATGGATTAAGTAGATATAAAGACTTTCTTGAACTATTTGTATCAGAGGATAGATGTAGATGATTTTCTCTGATGTAGAGAAAATTCAGGCTAGGAGTTGAAATTCTTTGTGCCAGAAGAGCCTCTCTTGACTTGTTATTGCAAGGAGAGAGGCATCAGGGCATGGAGCACGAAGTAGCTCAATTTTAAAAAGTCGGTGGAAGATTGAGGAAGAATGAAGGCTGGATTGGGGGCCTAACGTCTTCATGCCTTGAGGTAGCTGGTTGAGTGGGCTAGTTATTTTAAAATGAGCCTTCGCCTCAGCCCAAAGAGTCTTTGAGGAAGGAACTAACTAACACTATTGAAACTCCTCTCTCCAGAACAGAAAAACAGTGGCATGCTCTTTCTCCTTATCTCCTCTCTTTATCTGCCAAAGATGTTGAGTTTATCCTCCACAGAATTTTTTTTCCTGTTCTTCAAGTCTATTCATAATTCCTGATTTAATTAGTAAAATTGACAAACTAGATGAAAGTATGATTTATCAGAAGAGCAGTAAGGGTTGGGCAATGCGGCCAAGTGACTTGGCTAGCATCACACAACTTCCAACCACTTTTAATAAATATAGTAAGGTTAGGGGTAGCAAATATAAAGTGGCAATGGCTGGCAATATGATTGCAAAAGAGGCCCTAGAAGCCACATATAGACCATGCCAAAGATCAAAGGAGCTTTATTCACAAATCATATCATATATTTTTAAAAAAACCAACATCCTGGTAATATATGCTGAATAGGAAGAAGCCATCAAGCCCTTGCTGTCAGTGTCTTTTGGTTCTATAATATGTAAATCTTTAATGAGTTCTAGATATCTGCAGTAACAACAGTAGAACATCAAATGGTGCTGATCATTTTGAGGACGTGGATATGTTAACTTTAATGTTTTACCTACAACTTTGATGAACTATCCCAAGTTGGCACAGATAAGAATTAGTCTGCTCCCCCCAAAATGAGACTTCAAGTTCATGCCACTCTTCTCCCCCCTGCCCCCCAAGGTTCATGTTGGTCAAGTTGGTCAAGTCCCATCTCCAATCCTTAATTACATAAGTGACTTGACCCTCCTCCATCCATTTCCGGACACTGCCTGATTTCCTCCCCAACCCCTCCCCTCTCCCCAGACCCCTGCTTCAGTCCCTCTTTTCCACTGCTTGTCTCACTTTCTGTGCCTCTTCAACTTTATGCCTTCTGTGCCTTATTGAACACGATTGTAATTTCCCTTTTGTCTGCCATTGTCTTTCCCAGGGAGTACCCAAAGAACAGCACATGCCTCGTCCCTTTTATAGTTCACAAATTAATTTGCAGTTTAATTACCCTCCACCCCTTTCTCCATGAGCTACTTAAAGCAGCTGTTGCCCCAGAATATTCATTACCATCCTATTGTAATAGATGAATGTTCCAGGAAGTCTAGCTCCTCTGGAGAAAGGGCTTGCTGAGCCCTTTCCAGGATTGCTCATCCACCTTTGGTGTTGACCTTTTGCCCAAATCTTAGCAAGCACAGTAACTACCCCCCAGTAAAAATGTTTCCGCTCAAGGACTAAACCAGGTTGAGGATAACCAACAGACATCAAACCCATTGTAGAATACTTAGTACTTTGTCAGACATTGGAGACAGAGGAGGGAAAGAGTCTCCCCTCCCTTTCACTTTCAACCAAACAGGCTTCCGACCCTCATGGATGTCAGATTTCACATACACATGAGGGCAATGGAATTGTCATCTCAAAGAAAATAATTCCTTAGTAATATTCTGGGAAAGACCATCCATCATGTAAGAGAAACATGAGCAGAGTTAACTGAGCTTGTTTTACATCCCACTTATACAGTGAAAATACTCCTCTAAAATTTTTCTACTCCTCTAAACTCTAGTGATTCTCTATTATCTCAAGTGTCAAATACACTCCTTTTTCTGGGTTTAAGGCCTTTTAGAATTATGATATATAAAATCCTAGATTTATAAGGTCTTAGATTTGGTAACAAATCTTGATTCCAAGGTAGAAGAGTGGTAAGGGCTAGGCAGTGGAGGTTAAGTGATTTGGTCAGGGTCACATAGCTAGAAAGTGTCTGATTTGAACCCAGGATCTCCCATCTCTAGGCTTTGCTCTCTAGCCACTGAGCCACCTCACTGACCTTCCAATTTACTTTTTCAGCCTTATTGTAAGTTACTCCCATTTGCATAATTTATAGGTCAACAAAACTATCTCTTGAAAGATCTTTTTCCCCAATCAGTAAAAATCTACCTTCTTTCCTCATACCTTAACCCCTCCCCCCAATTAGGAATGAAAGAAAAACAAGTTACAGATTTGTATAATCAGGAGAAAAAAATTTCTGCATTGGCCTCATCCAGCCCACTCTTCTTATTCAATTCTATACCTGAGCTCATCCATTAAGCACTTATTAAGCATTTATTCTGTACCAAACATTATGTTAAACCCTAGGAATTCAAATACATACAGAAAGGACAGAGGTTACCATCAAAGAGTTTATATTCTAATGTTTTTGTTCAGTTGTTTCAGTCTTGTCTGACTCTTTATGACCTCATTTGGGCAGGATACATAAGTGGTTTTCCATTTCCTTCTCCAATGCATTTTACAGATGAGGAAACTGAGGCAAGCAAGTTAAGTGACTTTCTGAGGGTCACATAGCTCATAAATGTCTGAGATTTGAACTCAGTAAGGTGAGTCTTCCTTATTCTAGATCCAGCATTCTATCCATTGGATCGCCTAGTTGCCCTATTGGTGTTCATCTTTCACTTAAAGAGGACCAATGGTATCACAAAGTGATATCTTCCCTTGAAATAAATTGGATTTGAGTGAAGCAGAGTTATACACAGTTGTCAGCTTTATTCTCTCTTCTAGAATTATCCAAAGTCCAGAGGCAAGATAAAAGCTGTCTTATATTTTAAAGAAGGTAGACAAAATATGAAAGGGAGTTGAAAATGAATGGGGAAGCAGGGAAGGAAATTAGAGGAAAGAAGTACTCATAACAAAAGCATGGTGGCAAAATCCAGAAAATAAGTAGAGCCAGAGTAAGAGTGAATAATGACTACCTTGAATGCTTCCTTGAAATGGAGGTCCTAGGAGGAATTCATTAAAGGGAGGAGGGGCCCAAAGGAGCTGAGAAGATGACTAGGACATGGTGGCAAAGTCCTGAGAGTTGTCCATCCTACATCTGTCTGAGCCATGCTCACACACACAAAGGGACCATCCGCCCGTCTCTGCATTTCATGTTTGGTTAGAAGATATTCACCTGCCACTTGGGCTTGGAGTTGTGGCTTACTAGACAAATTCTTTTGAGGGGCAGTGGATTTCTGGCCTCTAGCATCCCAGAATTTGAAGTCCAGGAATTCTGGTCTTTTCATCCTTTACTTTTATCTTTATGTCTTCATTTAGCAGATTGGGGTCAAAGCTGAGTCCAGATATGATATTTCTACTCTTTATTAATTATTAATGAAAAAGTTATTAGAAAATTAAATTATTAATGAAGAAAATGGTTTGTAATAGAAATACTGACAAATTGGTTGTTTCTTTGGATTTGGGTTTCTGATTTTTTTTGTCTTGTCCTTCCAAGTTTTATCTTTAATATTCTTGAGATCATGTGAAATGGTAGAGACCCCCACCACTGAAAATACAAAATCTTGGGAGTCTAGAGTCAAAGATAAGGAAAGACTTTATTAAAAATCCTCCCCTCGGTGACCACAAAAGGAGGGAGAAGGAGAAGTTTGCATTCCTGACCCACAACAAATCCTCAAATACAGTACAGATTCAGACTTTATTGAAATCTATTCCTCCCCAGTACCTTTTTCTAGGCAAAAAGGGGATGCCCACTGGCCAAGACCTAGGGGAATGCCCCAGGAAAAGCCCCAGTAGCCAAATTCCCACATAGTAAACCCCCTCTCCCAGCCAAAGGGTCAAACCTCCCCCCCTCTGCAAGATGCCAAGGGGTAGTGCTGATGCCTATGTGCAAAAACAGATTTTTATAGTAGTCTTAATGCAAAATTTGCACCCCCTTCTGTAATATTTATTGCTTCAATTTCCTTCCCACACTTCTCTTATCCAACCCTGAACAGGGGGTGGGACGAGGGGGACTGTGACATTTACAACCCCAAACGCATGATTTTCAATGTTATGTACTCCCAATCCCCCATAATCAAAACCTCATGACTATCATGTGGTTTTCAGCTTGGGACAAGATGCACTTGCAGGGGAATGTCCTTTTTAACATACTCTGGAGCCTCCATGTACTGATTATATCTCACTCCTTCCCCGAGTTTCTCAGTGTTCCTTGCTAGCATTCTTCCTGAACTGGTTCCCAGATTGAAGTCTGCCTCTGTAGTAGATGTTTTTCTCAAGGTTAACCCCTCCCAATCAGAACAAAAACTGTGTTTAAAACTACTTTAAACTATACTTTAAGCTGTGGTTCTTTACCTCCTGAAAATACTGAGGTACAAGTCAAGGGATAATAATACCTCATTAACTCAATCCCTCCTCTTTTCTTTTTATCAGTTGTGTGATTTCTCACTTGCCTCAGTTTCCCTCACTACAATAAAATTAATTACATTGATTAAACATTAAACTTCCTTGTACTTCATCTTCAGAAATCATCTTCTGGCAGTCAGGGATGGATCTTCTCAGGAAACTGGCCCCCTCTGTTCCAAGTTGCTTGCAGAAATCCTGGTAATACTTCTGCTAAAAACATCTTTTGCAAGGCCTATTGCAACAATACATAAGCAATACCACTTTTGTAAATTAATTTCTTTACCTTAAGTTCCTTAAGAGATACAGAAATTCCTGAGCCCTAATTCTTTTATTTTCCAAATCAGTCCAATCTACTTTTTTTTCCCTTTTAAACATTATTTTATTTGGTCATTTTCAAACATTATTCCTTGGAAACAAAGATCATTTTCATTTCCTCCCCTTCTCCCGCCACCACTCCCATAGCCGATGAGTGATTCCACTGGGTATTACATGTGTCCTTGATTCAAACCCATTTCCATGTTGTTGGTATTTGCATTCGGGTGTTCATTTAGAGACTCTCCTCAGTCATGTCCCCTCAACCCCTGTAGTCAAGCAGTTGCCTTTCCTCGGTGTTTTTACTTCCACAGTTTGTCCTCTGCTTGTGGATAGTGTTTTTTCTCCTAGATCCCTGCAGATTGTTCAGGGAAATTGCATTGATACTAATGGAGAAGTCCATCACCTTCGATTGTACCACAGTGTATCCGTCTCTGTGTACAATGTTTTTCTGGTTCTGCTCCTTTCGCTCTGCATCACTTCCTGGAGGTTGTTCCAGACTCCATGGAACTCCTCCACTTTATTATTCCTTTGAGCACAATAGTATTCCATCACCAACAGATACCACAATTTGTGCAGCCTTTCCCCAATTGAAGGGCATCTCTTCATTTTCCAATTTTTGCTGAGCCCTAATTCTGAGTCTAAGATTTGAACTCCAATCATACTCAATTAAAACTAAAGATCCTTTTTTTTCTAATTGCTTCTATAGGACCTTGATTAGAGATTATCAAAAACCCTCACTTAACTAAAGCTAACACTTGATAAATTCTAAACTTCAACTACCAATCTACTTGATTGTTTGGGAAATGAAAACTTTCATTTCACAATTTTCATTTTGTGCTGATTATAGAAATTTGTCATAAAAGGAAAAGACAGGAAAAAGATAATAGCTGTCCTCAATCGAACGTTCCTCTATGCCTTAAGAGGACAGAGGGTGAGTGGATTAAAGCTGTCTGACTTCATGTACAGGTCAGAGCTATCACTGGCTCATGCCATAACTGTTTGACTCAGGAACCATCAGAATCTGGGGAGCCTTACCAAGTCAGAAGGTTCCTACCTGTTTCAGACTGAGATTGTCCTCTTAATTTCCTGTAAGGATTTTCACTTGTCCTCTGAGAACCCATTGTTCTCTTACATTATGGATCAATCATCAGACAGTCATACTTGAATTCCAAGCTCACACCAATATCAACTGAAATCCAGGATCCTTTTAGCTTAAATGGCAAATCTTACCCATTAGAGCTCAAAGAAACTTACTTTCTCAGTGATTGAATTTCATTATCTTAAAAATCCATAATCTAAATAAGCCTTTTGTCTTGCTGACTGTTAAGGGTAAATTTTAGAGTTGAAACTGAATATATTATTTAGTGGTCGCTAGGGATTTAAATTCTAAATCCGAATGTAATACTCAAGTCAGAATAGAATTTTATGGTAGTTTATTTACAATAGAAAGAAGAAATTATGAATGAGGGAGAAAGAGGGAAAAGGGGAGAAGATCTACTCTGGCCTGGCCTAAGCCAGGGGTTTCTCAGAGGTCTCAGTCAAGGGGCCTTCTCAGAAGATTAAATCTAGCTTGACTTCAGCCATGATGAGGGGCCTCCTTGGAGGCTGGTGCTTTCAGAAAGCCAGGGAAAAAGAATTCAGCCTTAACACTCACCATGTGGTCTCCCAAGGGAAGCAGTCTCAGTTCTCTATGCTCCAGCCCTCCAAGTCAAGAACCATTGGAAAAAGCCCATAAAGACCCTCTCACAGGAAGTCACGTGAAATATAAAGGCAGTTCTTTACATCACTTCCTTTGTCTCACATGTACCAATGGTAGCTTAAACTTGGCTTAGGACAGCCCAGGGAGTTAGTCACTTGTTTCTGATTTGTCACTTGCTAGCACATGTGGGTCAAAGACCATCCTCTCCCACATTTAATCCTTAAGTGGGGGTGTATACATTACTGGTTGCTAAAATTCTAAAGACTAAGCAGGGTGGACTAAATCTAAAATTCACAATCCCCCCCATGATGATTACGAGACTAGTCTCCCCAATTGATCTTTAAACATAATCATCTTGTACCTCTAAATCTTCTAACTATAGGTGCATACAAAATTTCACCTTCTAAGAGGAAACTGCAATAGTTAGAGATAAGAGGGAAATAGAAGAGAGAGACAGCAAAACCAATGTTTTGCTGGGCACGTTGACAAAAACCAATTAGGGGGCAGTCCCCTTTTGGCATAAGAGTATACATTCAAATTAAATGTTCAATCAACCCTCAGTTCAATCAACCACACCCAAAGTTCATTCTGGATCTTCTTGATGTAGCATAGGTTTTTTTCAGGCACCTTTCTGCAAATAGTTCATTCTCTGGATTTTAGTAGTTAGCAAGCTTCTTTCCTTGAAGATCTTTCTTGAACAAAAAAATTCTAAATCTTAGATTTCTATGAAAATATATTACTGATTTTAAAGGCTTCCTAAAGCCCTACAAGCTTACAAATAAAACGTTCTTCTCTTTATCTTCTCTATACAGTAAATGTCAATTCTGTTTAAACTTACTGGTATCAAAACATTTACTCTTTTCCCCTTCAAAGCCTCTGCTTATTCTTCATTTTTTATTTATTTATCTAATTTTATTCAGTCCTCAAAAAGTCTCTCTTTACTCCACCATAGGTCTAGCTGAAAATATTTTATCTCCATTTATTAACATTCATTCACTTCTCTGAAAATACTCAGAGTCATAATGCTTGCTCCTCCTTGATAGTGGATAAGTGAACTTCACCAGGAATTCTGTTATCTGCTATTGGTAGCTCTAAAGAGCCCAGATTGTTTTTCTTAATGATTACATCATTTACATGCAATATCTACATAATGTCTTACCCAATTCACTTCAGATATTAATTTAGTTCACAGTAAAAATTTATAGATCATTTGTGATTTTAAAAAATCACATTCTAATGAATAAATTTACATTGAAATCCATATTTACATTAAATAATTAAACAATTCTCATCCAAAGTACATATTTTGGCAATAATTCATATATCATATATCATTTAACAATATTCCAAACTCTTGATACATTTCATTTTTTATTTACAGATTTAAAACTCCTTTTTCTTCAATGCTCACTACATTTTCACTTGTGAGCACAGAATCTCAGTTTTGACAAAGTGCTAGTGTTTGATCCCATCTTCTTCTAAAAAACTGGTACTAAATTCTTATATATTTCACTTCATTAATCAACACCCAGCAGTTCCTAGGTGTTGCTCCTCATCTGTTTCTTAAAGCAAAATTCTGTCTGCCCATTAGGCTGGCTCCCCATTACATATATCAATCAATTCCAAATTTACATCATTTTTCTATTGTTCACTTTAAGTCTCAGTGAGGACAGCCAATTTTCCATATTAAATTGCCTTTACATTCTTTTCATTCAGCTCCATGAGAACATTTCAGAATCACTTATGATATTCCAGACCATATACATCAACTTTGAATTAACCCTAATTAAAAATCCAATTGAAATCAAATTTCTCTTCCTATTCTTATTTCCAAATTCCTCCTCTGTGGCCATCAGAAAAGGAAGGAGGAAGTGTTTGACAGATAGATCTTTTACCTGTCTTTGTCTTCTATAATGAAGAGGGCAAAATCTCTTTTCACTTAAACTCTCTTAGAGTTCAAGAAACTCAAAGTTCACACCAAAGTTTCTCCTTTTTTAATCTCATATCTCATTCTCTGGCCTGGCAACTCCTTCATGTTCCAGAATAATGAGGGAGAGAGAGACAGAGTTACTTCATCAGTTACATGGAGGTTTGTTCCTAACTTCCCCTTTGTGTGCACACATGACAATGCACAGTCACAAAAACATATAACAAACAGTTAATATAAACTTTGAAAGCATGCTTCATCAGAAGTGCCTTGGCTGACTCCTGCTACCAGTTCTGGCCTTAGCAAGTTTGTTAAAACTTGATTCAGTAACTACACATGAATTAATTTTTTCCCTTTGCTAAAAATCAGGCCTCTCCCTTCTACATCTGGAACCAGTAACTACCTGTCTTTTAAGATATAGATAATTTCATTTTTTCTGATATTTGGTACTCACCTTTTTGGTACAAAGCCTTTTGACTAACTCCTTAATATTTTCCATATATCTTACCCAAAGGAGAGGATAGAGAAATATATGTGGAAAATATTCAGGAAATTAAAAAAAAAAAACAAAGGAGGTCAAAGGCCTACAGATTATATTTAACTACGTGTCATAATTATTTTCCATCAAGGAAATTTTGGCTCCTGCTTTAATGTACTGGACTTCACCAATAATAGAGTGGTTAAAAACTTTGTTCTTCTGCCATCATTTGAGGAAAATAAAGCAAAATGAAGAATATGAGATACTTTAGATTAAAAGACAATTTAGGACTTTGTCCTCCACCTTAATGTTGAAATATTCCAGAATTACTTTAGCATCAATCTTATGTGCACAAAAGAAGGAAAAAAATTTAAGATATCCAAAGGAAATGATGTGACTAGATGGTGAGCAATAACTGAGAGAAAAGGGAAGGGAGACATAGAATGGGGTAAATTATATAACATAAAGAAGCATGAAAAATCATCATAGAGAGAGGAGGATAAGGGTGGTAATGGACAATGATTAAACTTTACTCTCATTATAACTGGCTAAGAGAGGGAAAAACAAGTATACTCGGTGGAGTATAGAATTCTAGCTTACCTTATAGAGAAGTAGAGGGGGAATAAGACAAGGGAAGAGAGTGATAATTGGAAAGAAGGGGAAGTGGGGGAATTGGCAAAGAGCAAAATACTGGTGAGGAGGAACAGAGAGAGAAAGGGAATAGAAGAGGATCTAAAGGGGATAATATGATGGAAGGCAACCCATAGTTAGTAATCATAACACTGAATGTGAATGGAATGAACTCACACATAAAATGGAAGCAGATAGCAGGATGAATTAAAAACCAGAATCCTACTATATATTGTTTACAAGAAACACATTTGAGATAGGGTTACATACACAGAATGAAGGTAAAATGCTGGAGCAGAATTTATTATGCATCATCTAAAGTAAAAAAAAAGCAGGAGTAGCAATCATAATACCAGACAAAGCTAAAGTAGAAATTGATCTGATTAAAAGAGATAAGGAAGGAAATTAAATTTTGCTAAAAAGTACTATAAACAATAAAGAAATATCAATACTAAACATTTATGCACCAAATGGTATAGTATCTAGATTTCTAAAGGGGAAATTAAAGGAGCTTAAGGAGGAAATAGATAGTAAGATCATACTAGTGGGGAATCTCAACATTTATTTCTCAGAACTAGATAAATTAAACAAAAAAAATAAGAAAGAAGTAAGGGAATTTAATGAAAAGTTAGAAAAATTAGAGTTAATAGATATCTGGAGAAAATTGAACAGGGATAAAAAGGAATAGACCTTCTCAGTAATACATGATACATATACAAAGATTGACCACATACTAGGGCATAAAAATATTGCAAACAAATGGAGAAAAGCAGAAATAATAAATGCTACTTTTTCAGATCATAATGTAGTAAAATTATAATTAAGAAGTGTCCATGGAAAGGTAAAATTAAAATCAATTGGAACTACATAATCTAATTCTTCAAAACTGGTGGATCAAAAAAGAAATCACAGAAACAATTACAGACTTCATCTTTTTTGAAAATTGTATTTAATTAATTAATTTAGAATATTTTTCCTTGGTTACATGATTTATGTTCTTTTCCTCCCCTCCTCCTACCCCCTACCATAGTCAATGCACAATTCCATTGGGTTTTACGTGTGTCATTGATCAAAACCTATTTACATATTATTAATATTTGCACTAGGATGATTGTTTATATTCTATTATCCCCAATAATTTCCCCATCAACCCATGTGATCAAGCAGTTGTTTTTTTGTTTTTTTTTTTCTGTTTCTATTCCCACAGTTCTTTCTCTAGATATGGATAGCATTCTTTCTCATAAGTCCCTCTGAATTGTTCTGGATTATTGCATTGCTACTAGTAGAGAAGTCCATTACATTCAATTGTACCACAGTGTATCAGTCTTAAAGATATCATTAAAAAGAGGGGCAATGAGGAGACAACATATCAAAATCTATGGGATATAGCCAAAGCAGTACACAAGGAAAAATTTATATCTCTGAGAACCAATCTCAACAAAATAGAGACAGAGGAGATAAATGAATTGGACTTGGAGCTTAAAAAATTAGAAAAAGAACAAACAAAAAATCCCCAGACAAAAGCTAAATTTGAAATCCTAAAATTTAAAGGAGAAATTAATAAAAATGAAATTAAAAGGACTACTGGACTAACAAATAAGACTAGGAACTGGTACTTTGAAAAAACAAATAAAATAAAGTACTGGTTAATCTAATAAAAAAAAGAGAGAAGAGAATCAAATTAACAGTATCAAAGATGAAAAAGCTTGATTTCACCTCTAATGAAGAGGAAATTAAGAAAAGTATTAAGAACTATTTTGCCCAATTGTATGGCAATAAATGTGACAATCTAGGTGAAATGGGTGAATATTTACAAAAAGATAAATTGCCTAGATTAACAAAAAAGGAAATAGAATACTTAAATAATCCCATCTCAGAAAAATAAATTTAACAAACCATAAAGGAACTCCCTAAGAAAAATCCCCAGGGCCAAATAGATTCACAAGTGAATTCTATCAAACATTTAAAGAACAACTAAAATCAATACTATACAAATTATTTGACAAAATAAGCAAAGAAGAAGTCTTACCAAATTATTTTTATGACACAATTATGGTAATTATTCCAAAGCCAGGCAGACCAAAAACAGAGAAAGAAAAATAAAGATCAATCTCCTAAATGAACATAGATGCAAAAATCTGAAATAAAAACCTAGCAGAATGACTACAGCAAATACATACAAAAACCACTATTATTCATTGTGACCAGGTAGAATTTATACCAAGAATGCAAGGATGGTTTGATATTAGGAAAACAATCCACATAATTAACCATATCAATAATCAAGTCAATAGAAATCATATGATTATCTTAATAGATGCAGAAAAGGCCTTTGACAAAATACAACACCCATTCCTATTAAAAACACCTGAAAATATAGGAATAAAGGAGGTATTCCTAAAAATAATAAACCATATATATTTAAAATCATCAGCAAGTACCATCTACAATGGAGACAAATTAGAAGCCTTCTCAATAAGATCAAGAGTGAAGAAAGAATGCCCATTATCACCAGTATTATTTAATATTGTACTAAAAATGCTAGCAGTAGTAATTAGAGGGAAAAAAAGAAATTGAAGGGATCAAAGTAAGCAATGAGGAAATGAAACTATCACTCTTTGTAGATGATATGATGGCATACTTAAAGAATCCTAGAAAATCAACTAAAAAGCTAGTGGAAATAATTAAAACTTTAGCAAAGTTGCAGGGTACAAAATGAACCCACATAAATCATCAGCATTTCTATATATTTCCAACAAAACTCAGAAGCAGGAGTTAGTAAGAGAAACCCCATTTAAAATCATTCTACACATTATAAAATATTTAGGAATCTATCTGCCAAGACGTACACAGGAAGTATATGAACCCAACAACAAAACACTTTTCACACAATTAAAACTGGATCTAAAGTCTGGCATACAAAGAAATGCATCCTCTTCAGATAAAGGACCTAAAGCAATCATTTTAGGTTGTAATTTAGCTACTCTCTATGGTTTTCCAGTAGCTCCTATTACTTCCATTGTACCAACAGTTCTACAGTTCTTAGGAAGACTTTGCAAAACTGATTTACTGGCTCCAGTATAAACCAAAAGATCATAAATCTGATCACCTATAGTAACAGATACATATGGTTCTGTACTGTTTGGAAGCTGAAATATTCCCAATACTGGTGCAAGCACAGTAACATCAGAACAAAGCTCAGTCATTTCCTGTCCATCCAAGTTTACATTTGCTTGAACTACATGATATTCCCAGGATTTTAAATCTTTAACTCTATCATCAGCTTTATCACTCCTCCCTTTGGTCCTTATACTCTCTATCTTGGTATCAGTATTCTCATTTACAATCTCATTGCCATCATCTAATCTACATTTTTTACTATTTTCCATTATTTTACATTTATTAGAATTTTCCACTAATTTTCCACTACAATTTTCTTTTTCCTTAAAATTATTACTACTAATTACATTATCCTTTGATTCAATCAATTCATCTATATCTTCATTAATCTTATTACCATTACACTCATTTTTATTTACTCTCAATTTATTATCCTTTGATTTATGTAAAACCTGACTATATTTAGGCATTGCTCCAGACTTAACCCAGTCCTACATTGTGCTCAGATCTGGTGCTTGAGCTCCCTGACAGCAGGCATTCTGACATACATTTCCATTGTTTTTTCTTGAGTAGTTGTTATTATTCCAGTCATTATTGTTATTATTCCAGTTATTATTGTTGTTCCAATCATTTTGCATATTAAATCCTTCATACCTGTTCAACTGTCTGGAGAACTCACCTCTGTATCTATATTCCATTACAAAATGACCAATTTTATTTCACAGGAAACAACATTGGGGATCTGATCTTCTATCCCTAAGTTTATAATAGTTATTATTAGATTTCAAAAATCTTAATGTAGCCACTGCCTTAAACTTTTTAATCTCACTTTCTCTAGCTTTTCCTTCTGCTTCCTTTAATTTTCTTTTAAGATCTATCACTGTGTCTCTTCTCATATTTATCCTCACTATCTGTGCACAAGTATGTTGCATTTCCTCTAATATCTTCCAGTTCTATCTCCTCCCAATCAGGAAAATTGTCTTTGAAGAATAATTTTATCTTAGGTATAGCATTTTTTACAAAGATCCTTTTTATATGTGCTATTGTTCCCTCTTTAAGAACATCCATGTTCAGGTATGTCAGGGCAGCTTCAGTGATTTGGTCAAGGAATGATATTGATGTTTCAGTGGCTTTTTGTTTTATCCCTTTAAATTGGACCATGAATTTGGTCTCCTAGTATGTCTACCCAAAACTTCTAGAATTGCCTGCCTAGCTCCCTTTATCCTGTCATGCTGGATTTTGTTGTTCATGTCAGTGTCATAATAATTTCCAGCCATGGTGTTAACAAGGGATTCTGCCTAGTTTCCTCTATGAACTTATTCATTTCCCTTTTTTGTTAAAAGTTCTTTCATTAACAGGGCAAAATCATTGGAATCATGGTCAAATAAATCAATATCTCTCCTCATTTCTTTAGTTACCCTATTAGGTTCATCGACAAAGGAAGATATTCTCTTTTTTATAGATTCCAAGACCTCAGGTGTAAACCTCTTATGGATTTTTACCTGAAATGTCTCATCCCTTGAAACTATTGGAAGATCTCTTAATGGGAATAAAGTAACCATCTCTTCAGCCTCTTCCTTCTATTATCTATTTAAATTTCCAGTTTTACCATTGTTTTCTTTTGCCCCAAAACCATAATCAGTATTCATATATCTTTTATCTTTCATATACAATTCCATCTGGTCCAGTTGTTGCTTCATGAGTTTAACCATTTGTTTAAGCTCAGACCACTTAGCTAACCAAACCATTGTAGCTTTAAACCAGTTTCCCATTACAAATAACACCACTCTATACTTATACACAGCATAGTATGTGGATATGGGACAAGACAGTCTGCACAGTAATTGACATACACAGTTTCATTCACTTATACGTAGTATGGGGATATGGGACAAGACAGTCTGCACAATAATTGACATACACGGTTTCATCCACTTATAGTCCAGAACCATATACCATACATTGGGAAAAAGAATGAATACAATATATGGGATATACTGAACACACTCCCACAATACAACCAAAAAATCCATTAACATGTCTCCAGACATGCATACATTCATTGTTAACAGTGCATATACAATTGAATTTGTGTTCTTATACTCCACTGTGATTACCTTATTTATATACAAATAAGGAAAGGGAAAAATTTCTTCAAAAACAATTCTAAAAAAATCCAATATGGCCACTTAGATCATGTGGCAGAAGGTTATTTAAACTTTATTTATTTATTTAAACTTTATATGTCTCTCCCAGCTCATTTAAGTCTCACTGGCCCTCCTTGTGGAATGTTCCACTTGCTGAGTGTTAGATGGAATTGTCCAGCCTGGAATTGACTCTTGGCTCTCTAATTTTTCTATTTAAAAGCTATATTTCTAAGTCCTAAACCTACCTGAGCTCAGCCAACTGTTATGATTTTTAGGAAAGGGGGAAGGAAGATTATACACAAGGGAAGAATCACATATAAATAAAATGAATTTATTAACAAAGAAGGGAAAGGTAAGGGAGGATAAGGGAAGGGGTTTGCATCTGACTTATCCCAGTTATTAAACCCACTATCTAACTACCCTAAACTAAATACCTAAGTTTCCTAAGGGCAAGTTCAATAGGGAATCAGATTACTTAATCAAAGAGAATCCTTGGTGGGTCAGGTACAAGAATCCAGCTGAGACCTCAGATGTCCCAGGAAAGAGAGTTTCCTCCAAATTTCTACTCTGTCCATTAGAGGGTATGGAGAATTTCCTCTTACCCTTGTTTGATGGTATTCAAAGAGACTGCTTGCAAGTTATCCAGGAGTGTCCAGGAGAGATCAAATCTTCACCTCACAGGTTTCACTTTCAGCTCCAGACTGACAGTTGGAAACTGCTCCTTTCAACAGCTTAGAATCCTGACCCAGTGGCTCTTGGAACCCAAGCCTGTCAATCATACTCTTGCTACTTTTACCTTCCCTTGCTACAGTAGGATGAGCTAATATAATAAAAATGACAATCCTACCTAAATTAACTTACTTATTCAGTGCCATACCTATCAAATTACCAAAAACTTTTTTATACAATTCAAAAAAAGAAAGTTCATCTGGAAGAACAAAAAAAAAGGATATCAAGGGAATTAATGAAAAAAATAGAAAGGATGGGGGAGGGGCTAGCAGTACCAGATGTTAAATTGTACTACAAAGAAATCATCATCAAAACAATGTTATTGGCTAAGAGATATAAGGGTAGATTAATGGAATAAATAGCCTAGGGGTAAATGACCTCAGCAATCTAGTATTTGATAAACCCAAGGATCCCAACTTTTGGGACAAGAACTCATTATTTGACAAAAACTGCTGGGAAAATTGAAAAACAATATGGGAAAAATCAGGTCTAGATCACCATCTCACATCCTATACCAAGATAAATTCAAAATAGGTAAATGACTTAAATATAGGGAATGAAATCATGAATAAATTAGGTGAATATAGAATAGTATACCTGTCAGATCTATGGGAAAGGAAAGATTTTAAAACCAAGTAAGAGATAGAAAACATTACAAAATATAAAATGAATGGCGTTTATTACATCAAATTAAAAATGTTTTGTACAAACAAAACCAATATATAACCAAAATTAGAAGGAAAGCAACAAACTGGGAAAAATATTTATAACAAAAGTCTCTGACAAAGGTTTAATTTCCCATATATATGGAACTAAGTCAAATTTACAAAAAAAAAAAACAAACCATTCCCCAATCAACAAATGGTCAAGGGATATGAATAGGCAGTTTTCACTTGATGAAATCAAAATTATCAATGAGCACATGAAAAAGTGTTCTAAATTCGTCCTGAGTAGAGAAATACAAATAAAAACAACTCTGATGGTGAATAATACAAGGACCTTACAGTGCAAAGAAAATTCAATTAATTTGAATAAGCAGTCTAAAATTGGTGTGTTTCTTAGCACTTTTCACCTATTTTTGCCTTTGAAGCCTCAATACCTATCACCCTGCTAAGTACACAGTAGCATTTTACTATATGCATGCTGTTTCATTAGTGACTAAATTAATAGCTCCAATTATTTAATATATCATTTCAGAGATCTACTAGAATATCTCTCTTTCTTCTTTCTTTTTTTCAACAGTAGTTTTTACTGTCTTTCTTCTTTGCTGATCAATTTAATCAACAGAGAGGTAACTGCACAGTTAACTGATCTCACTTTTCAGAAAGCCACAGTTGCCACAAATTGTCCATTATCTAAGGTCTCTTTGAACACTTAAGCAAACTCCAAAGTGCTTCATGATCTCTATAATCCCAATACCTTTTACAACCATTTTCTGAGGTACCTTTTCTCGACTCTATACACAACTAGAAACTTTCTCAGCCTCCTGGACATTTTCCCCAATGGCTGCCATCTCCTCTAACTTTGAAGCAGCCTAAAGGGCCTTTTCAAGTATCACAGTTCAGCACCATTTTCCAAAACCAGCAATGGTAAGTTAGCCTTTCCAAGGGAACCAGTTCTTCAAGCACTGAGAAGCCTCCATTGTCATTAGGAGGAATGGAATGTTCTGCTTGCTTACTTTATCATCATATTGGTAACCTTCAGTTTGCATATTGGACAGCTAGGTGGCATAGTAGAGACTGTGTCAGGTCTGGAGTCAAGAAGACTCATCTGGACTCAGACATTTACCAGTTGTATGACCCTGAGCCAGTCTCTTAGCCCTGTTTCCTTCAGTTTACTCATCAGTAAAGTGATATGGAAAAGGAAATGGCAAACCATCCTGGTATTTTTGATACAAGAAAACTCTAAATGGGGTCATAAAGAGTCAAACATGACTGAAAAATGACTCAAGCACAAAAATTTGAAAATTATCCTCATTCCCAACTTGTTTTTTTAAACCCTTACCTTCTGCCTTGGAGTCAATACTGTGTATTGGTTCCAAGTCAGAAGAGTGGTAAGGGCTAGGCAATGGGGGTTAAGTGACTTGCCCAGGGTCACACAGCTGGGATGTGTCTGAGGCCAGATTTGAACCTAGAACGTCCTGTCTCTAGGCCTGGCTCTCAATACACTGAGCCACCCAGCTGTCCCTGTAAGAAAGTTTTTAAAAATAGATTAGAGAAAAAGGCAGTAGAGGAAAACTGGCCAACATCAATTGAATCTGATAGCATATGTTAAGATTAAAAATTAGTTTCTCTGCTAAAAGTATTATATTTTATGAGGTTTATTAAAGATTAAGAAATAAAGAAAATACAAATATAGAAAGCATGTGGCTAGGAGAGCTGAAAGGCCCATTCAATTTCACTCACTGCATCCTGGGAGACGTGTGACCCTAGAAGCAGAAGCCAATAGAGAGAGAGAGACAGAGAGACAGAGAGAAGGCAGAGTCAGTTTAAATAAAAATTGTGTTCTCGAACTCAGGGTGAGATTATAGAACAATCTGGGAACTAGCAAGGACTTCTGGGGATTGAAGTATGGGGCTCAAATCTCCATTTTTACAATCCCCCATTGATCATTTGGGAAAAGATTTTCCCCAAAAGGATCATGAAAACATAATCAACTTATATAGTAATGTTCCATGCTTATAGTGCTCTATATTTGCTAAAAATGGTCAGAGTAGCATTGATTTTTTTACTTTCTTTTTCATACCTGAACATAATCATTATCATTATGGAATTTAATTCTGTGATTTTCTTTAATTGATTCTGTTTTCCATGAACCACACACACATATAAAAACCTCTATGCACAAACACACAAATGGCCCTTTGACTAGACAGTACTGTGATTTAGTAAAAGGAGTACTAGATTTGGAGTCAAAGGACCTGGATTTGAATCATGGTATACTACTTCCTTTACTATAGGGACATGCGCAAGGATCTTCTACACTCTGAGTTTTAGTTCCCTCAAATTAAAAAAATGAGAGAGTTAGTCTAAATGATCTTTCAGGGTCCTTCCACCTTTGACATTCTATGAATTAAGATCCTTTATGCTCACAACCTGATTAAACTGTCGAGCAACTTTAAGCTTTTTTAGGTATTTGCTGATGCGGGTCTTTTTTTTTTTTTAAGTATTGCCTGTAAGAAGCACTTTGGGAATTCCTTTAAACTCATAGCTAGCTGTTGCTGCCAGGAACCTCTCTGGGCTCTGTTGTTCACACAAGTAACTTGGGATCAGATAATGAAAAATCAATTATCTGCACCTCTAAATTTAAATTTTAAATTTAATTTTAAAGACTTACTTTCTATCTTAGTATCAACTCTAAGACAGACGGGCAAAGACTAGGCAAACAGAGTTAAGTGATTTGCCCAAAATAACACATCTGGGAAGTGTCTAAAGTCAAATTTGAACCCAGGTCCTCCTGACCCAGACCTTATGCTCTATTCACTGAGTTGCCCCTGTAACTGCTAATTTAATGTGTATTGTGACAAACTTTAGTCAGGTTGTAATAGTCTAAGGAGCATGAAGAATACAAGTGATCATTTGGGCAAATCAGCAAAAATAAAATGCAGTGGTACCTTCACACATAAGTTTAATTCATTCCATGGCCAAGCTTATAACTCAATTAGCTGGTGTGTCAAATTGAATTTCCTCATTTAAATTAATAGAAATGCAATTAATAAATTCTGGCCCCAAAAAACTACTGAATATTTCTGTTTTGCATGCTTTTAAATATGAAAGTGTACTTTATAAAACACAAATAAATATATTTGTTGATAATAAGAAAGAATATAAAGAAATAAACTCAGTTATAAAATGTTATTTACCTTCAAAGTCAGCCAAAGATGCTAGAGGAGAAGGTTTTCATTTCCTACACTATTGCTTAACATCACTTACTCTCTACATATATAACTCTACATTTAAATGCAAACTTGACCTTATACATTACTTATATGTAACATTATGGCTAAACTTAACTGCTAATTATTTTACTTTACTTAATTACCATCATTTTCTTCATTGAATTTTGGCTGCTTTGCCACACTTTCTTTTCTCTATTTCACTTAGAGGCTATTTCAACAAAAACCTTTCCATGGAAGTTTGTTTCTCCTTCCCTTTCAGAATGTTTTGATATCTGAAACAAGTGTCATCACACAGCTCCAAAGCACGACCTGTTGCAACTTCTGGGTATGTCTTTTTCAATAAACTGTTTAATTTTTTCCCAAATCCTCAACATTTCCTTAATCCTACTTGTACTGATAACCTCATCCACCTCCTACCACTGGAAGCTCACGATTCAAATATCTATTTGTGACTTAAAGCAAAAAATCCTGACTATGACTGCTCATAAAAGGTGCTCACGTGTCAAGGTACCACTGTAAAGACCCACAAACCTCAATTAACTTGAACTTTTGTTAGTCAGCTTTAAGCTTCTAATGTACTCTATTTTTATACTCAATGCGGAGTTAAAGAAAAGCAGTCTTGGACCCTGTGGAGGTGTTCTCATTGGGAAACAATAAAGGAAGACTTAATCATATTAAGTTATTAAAAAAGATCTCATTATTGGGGTAATCCCTGCAGACAGCATGCAAAATACATGACAAATATAACAATCAAGATACAAACAGATGCTCAAAATAATTGTACTATATGGCTGCAAAATGACTGAGCAAAGCGCTAACCTAAAAGAAAACTCTATAGCCTGTAACCATTGGACTTCGTAGGGATTGCTACACATAACTTAGTAAGCATATGAAGCCAGGAGTCTGTGAATGCTTAATATAAAGGGAAGGGGTTACTCACTCACTTCTCTAACCCCAACTCATGGATTGTGAACATTCCAGACATTCCCAATCACTCATCATTTTTCTTCCCACCATATTGTATCAATTCTCTAGTTACAACTCTCAGCCTCGACTCTAACCAAGAGATTTCTCTGTGAATGCACAGGTGAAGAAGCAAAATGACCCGAAGCACCCATCTCCCTCACCCTCGTAGCAGGTGATTGGCTCACTTTTTACCTAGAGAAAACAAAGATCCTTGATACAACTCTACCTATTTTGGAAAGTTTGTTTTAAAAATAATAATAAATAAATAAATATCTATAAGATTTGCTTTGTGCTAAGCCAGGATAAGTACCTTTTGGTATTTTGGTCCAGCATTTTAAATCATTGTCCTTTTTTATTTTTAAAATCTCTCACCTTAGTATGACATTCACTTTTCATTTTCTTTCTGTCTCCCCCTTCATAGATAATGGAAGACCAGGATCAGTTCTTTATTTTTTTTTTCTAAATCATCCAGCTTTAGTTCTAAAATAGCAAAAAGAGCACAGATAATAAGTTTCACATTTTACTTATGAGTTCTCAGCAGAGAAGAGAGGGGGAAAGAGGGGAAGAAGGTTTCTCTATGTGTATAAAGTATTGGTCAAAGAAAGGTTCACCGTTGATCAGACAACCCCTTCTCTCTGGTTTTAGCTGTTCTGTTTGCCATAAGGGATGAAGGCACTAATTGCCAAAGCAGAGCCCAGTCCTGCTCAATATCAGCCTTAGATAGTCACATCTTTTTTCCTTGTCTCTTCAGTAGCTAAATGAAAATAAAAATTAAAATAATACAAATAAGAAAACTCTTTTCCCTCTAAACATGATCAGAAGTCTAACTCCTCTATCTTTGCTTCCATTCTTCCTTTCATCTGAAATGTCTTCCTTGACAGTCTTTACCCATTCAACTACCACTACTACCATGACCACTACCACTTCTACTGTAACTATTAGTACTAGTGCTTACCATTTATGCAACATCTACTATGCACCAGAAACAATATAAATAATATCTCATTTATTCTTCACAAAAACCTTGGGAGACAGGTTCCATTATTATCCCCATTTTTACAGTTGAAGAAACTGATGCAAATAGGGATTAAAGTGATTTTTCCAAGGTTACACAACTAGTTAAGTGTCTGAGATCTGATTTGAATTCAGATTTTCCTGACTTCTGATCAGCACTTTATCCATTATTCCTAGTTGCCATCTTTTAAAGCTCACCTCAAATTCTATCTTCTTTAGGAAGTTTTCCCTTTTCTTCCAAACTGCTAATGATCTTCCCCCAGGACAGAATCATGGATCACATATCTAGAACTTGAGGAGACCTACAAGAATTCATGAAATATACAAACAAAAGATTTTGCTTCACCTGCCCAAGGATTTCTGCAGAAAAATTAGTTTTTGAAGTCTGTCTTCAAGCTCACATTGACAATATGTTCAAGACAGCTGGAGTGTTATGGTGGCCACTTGAAATGGTACTTCTCTGCATTTCTTTTACATTTATCTGAAAAGTGTTAGGAGGCTCTTAATATTTTGACTATTAATGTTCACCAAATCACCATCTAGTACTTTGAAGTGTTGGAATATGGTGACTAATAATGTAATTTGACATTATTTAGCTCTGATCTAAAGAATTAGCCCTGAAGAAAGGGACACCAGGAGCCATGTGACTGTAATGAGGACTTGACTTTCTGTTACTAGATCTGTTCTGTACCCCCAAAAAGAGACAGAACCACCCAAAATGAAATGTAAAACCAGGATATCTGACAAAGAGCTTGGAATGTAGATGTGGCCCATTTTTGCCACCAACCTGCAGGAGGAATTGTACAACAGTTGTCCTAAGTTTAAATCTCACCATCCATCCAATGAAGTGTCATGCAGATGTGGGGTCTACATTCCCCTTTTGTTCTGATAGCAGAACTGAATGACTTTGGGAGAACTTGGCTTCTGAATTTTGTAAGATCAAGGTACAAGGAAGTTGATAGAGGAAGAAGGCTCTGTTGCCTTTTAAAATGGGTCGCATGAGAGGGCAGCACCTTTTGAGTCTACTTACCATTAAAGAGTGCCAAGCTTCATTTATGCCAAATAGCCTGCTAAATGATGCTTATCTTTGCAATCCTATAATATCAGAATTTATTCTAGTTCATGAAGTTGAAGCACAATAAAAGATCTCAGAGAACCTGATTAGAGTACTTGTTCTGTGACTTATTATCAATATGATCTTGGACAAGTCACAACTCAAATTTCAATTTACTTATCTCTAAAATGGCAAAAATAATCAAATATCTACCGCAAAGAGTGATTATAAAAAAGTATTGAGTGAATAAAGTACTTCTTAAATATTTATAAGTTAAATATTGAAATAATTATCATCTCTTTATTTTCATCTTTTTTCATTGGTGTTCAGATAGTTCTATGACAAGTTAATGTCTTGCTTTTTTTTAAACACATGTTTTAATTCCCAATAAGGAATTACTTCTGCTAATACAGTGACATCTTTTCTACAATGTATAGTCTTATAGAGATACCTATTATTCTTTTATATTTAGTGTTGTATGAACTATTTCACAACTGGACTAAATAAATATTCATCTGTAGTTGAATTAACATGATGGGATGTAAATTTTTTTTTATAAGTTCATTGAAACTACAACTAATGTAGCAGACAGTGAAAACAGAATACTTCATTCCTGGGGCAGCTGGGTGGCTCAGTGCATTGAGAGTCAGGCCTAGAGATGGGAGGTCCTAGATTCAAATCTGGCCTCAAACACTTCCCAACTGTGTGACCCTGGGCAAGTCACTTAACCCCCTTTGCCTAGCCTTTACCATTTTTCTGCCTTGGAACCAATACACAGTATTAATTCTAAGATGGAAGGTAAGGGCAAAAAAAAAAAAAGAATACTTCATTCCTCTCCTCCATGGTACTTATTTTTTTCACAAGATCTCTATTTTTGAGAGCTTTTCATTCCATGTAATTTGGAGATTATAAATCTCGTTTTTCTCTCTTCATTCTTTTCTTTTCCCCTTCTCTTTCTCCTCTTCTTCCTTTTTTATTCATTATTATATACCAGACATAGCTTCTTCTTATTTTTTCCACAAGATCTCTATATTTTGAGAGCTTTTCATTTCATGTAATTTGGAGATTATAAATTTTGTTTTTCTCTCTTCATTCTTTTCTTTTCCCCTTCTCTTTCTCCTCTTCTTCCTTTTTTATTCATTATTATATACCAGACATAGCTTCTTCTAGTGCTTTTACACCCAAACTTCCCAGATTTATTGTGAAAAGCTAGGCTAAGCTGATAGTGTTTCCTGAAGAAAACAAAGTAATTTTTCTATAACAAAGCATTCTTAATGTAAATAGGACTTCTGTTGACATATGACTGACTGCCTTGAATTCTTCCAGTAGTTTTTCTGACAGTCATCCTTTTTAAAGGCAGTTCAAGACAAGAACTAATCTGATAATCATATCTGATATCAATGATGCAATTTGATCAACCTGAAAGGTGAGTCAGGGTTGTCTTCTGATAGCTAAATTTCCAGTGGAGGAGGCATAAAATAATCGAGGTCAGATCTATAGTGGCAGCCCTCTTAAAATCTGGACATAACTCTTCCTGGCTCCTAGGCAAGCATCTAAACACTTATCAAAGGGCTCCAAGGCTGCATGTGTGCTCAGGTAGTTAAAAATAAAGGTTTATCCTGGGTGGGGAGGGGGACAAGGGCTTGCAATCAATTTAATTTTTAAAGGCACAGATCCAGAAGACATTGTGGAACTTGACATAGTTTGTTTTGCTTTTTTCATAGATCTTGGAAGTGGGGCTAGAGTTTTCCCAGTTCAATCCCCTCATGTGCCTCCCTAACCATTTATGGCCCCAAATGGGCCATTTTAAATTGCTATTGATTTCTTTTGTTTTTGCAGCATCTTCATTTACAAATATATTCCTCTTCTGGGCAACTAATTGGCTCCACAGGACTGAGAATCAGGTCTAGACAGAAGGTCCTAGATTCAAATCTAACCTCAGATACTTCCTAGCTGTGTGACCCTGGACAAAAAAATATTACTTGAAGCCTATGGTAGCTTCAATAATAATTGATTGTTGTAAAACTTGGGCAAGGGTAAGATTTGCAGAAACCATTTTTCTAGTCAGAATGGCAAAGGGCTACAGACACTTAAATACCAACATAAAAAGCCTGGGTGGCAGCTGAGTGGTGCACTAAATAGAGTACCTGAGCTGGAGTCAGGAAGATTTATTTTTCTGAGTTCAAATCTGGTCTCACACTCTTACTAGCTATGTGGCCCTGGGCAAATCCCTTAACTCAGTTTGCCTCAGCTCCTCATCTATCAAATGAGCTGGAGAAAGAAATGGCAAACTATTCCAGTATCTTTGTCAAGAAAACTCTAAATAGGGTCATGAAAAAGGCAAACACTACCAAAGCAACTCAACAAGACAATAAAAAGTATATTATTCATAGAGCCCTTAGCCAGAGCATCCACAATAGTACTTAAAATGCCTAGGAGATGGAGGGCAGCTAAGTGGTACAGTGGATAGATCTGGCTTCAGACACTTAACTAGTTCTGTGTAAGTCCCTTAACCCTGTCTGCCTCAGTTTCCCCATCTGTTAATGAGCTAGAGAAGGAAATGGCAAACTACTCCAGCATCCTTTCTAAGAAAACCTCAATTGTCATTACCTACTGAAAATGACTTAACAATTACAGAGTTATGGCTCTATTTTCTGGGCAGCCAGATGGCGCAGTGGATAGAAGTCAGTTCTGATTATAGCAATTTAGTAGATGATAAAAGTCCCATGTTGATATTTTTTTAGAAGCCTACTTCTTCAAAATTCCAGCCCTCTCTTAGTCAATGTGAAAAATAATTCTATTATGCAGATGTAGTGAATTAATAAGATAGGAGCTTGTCTGGTAATAGTCATCAAACCATGCATTAGCTGAACCTAAGCTTCTTGACCCAACTGAGTTTTGATCTATTTGATTTGCCTCTGAGTTTATTTGAGGTTCTAACCCAGCTCCTTTTTCTTCCAAATTTGTATTCAGTTTCCTTAATTGTGCATCTTTAGGATCTGAGTTCTTTGTTTATCCTTCAAGATTTCAATTCTCACTGGTGTAATTCCTTATATTTTTTCACAGCAATTCTTACCCCATAACCCCCAAGGTAATTTGCAAACTGTGGTTTTGAACTCCAGCCCCACATAAGGAGTGAATTTTTTCTACCAGAATTCTTCTGAAAAACTTGCTGGCAGTGGACAGCTTGCCTTTGTCAGGGTGAATGTTTTCAATTGTGTTTCTGGTGCCTTTTTAGGGGGAGAGGAAGGGTATGGCACCAGCTTAAGGTTCCCCCCAAAAGTATTTAGGATTATGGTTGGATTTTTTCCCATAATAAAAAATTTAGAAATTTTACATATTTGAATAGCATGCTTAAATCATCTCAAGAAGCAAATATGAGCTCCTACTCCCCTACATTTCTCTTCTCACAATTAATGATGTTAAAGCACTAGATGTAGATTTCCCCCTCCATAATAAAAAAAAAAACTAGATAAATTTATATATCTGACTATCGTGCTTAAATCATCAGGAGGAACAAGCACCAGTCCCTACCCTTCTATATTCTCATCTTTACAATTAATAATATTGCAGCACTGGATAGTATTTTTCCCCAGAATAATTTTTAAAATGTTTAATTACATATACAGTATCTGACTCTCAGGTTTCAATTATCTCAAGGAGCAAACACCAGTACCTGCTCCTTTTTATTCCCATTCTTGCAGTACATTATCATAATATTTGCTCCTGGAACACTGTAGTTAAAAATTGAACGTCAACATGAAAAACAGCTCTCCTACATTTTATCTTAAGGTCCCCAGACTGAGGTCTGCTAAAGCAGAGAAGAAAAGGCATTCTATAATCAAGTTATGACCTCAGAAAACATTCTGCCTCACTAGAGAGAGAAGTGCACCCAATATGTACTTCATTAACTTGAAAGTAGAAAGAGAGGTGGCCTCTAAGAGTCCTGGGGCCCAATTCCCTTAAATTTTTCTGGACTAATTAGCACCCTGATCACTTTCCAAAGTAAGTACATGACCGGTTCAGGAAGAAAATAAATTTCAAGCCAGAAGTATGGAGTGTTGGCTGGAAGATGCTTTTTGTGACCAGAACCACAGAAATCACTTTGTATGGTATGTCCGGATGTTGGTTCTTTTAAGTGTTCTGGGTAGTCCCATGTAAAGGTCAAGGCAGTGACACAAGCTAGTGGGCACTGTAGAGGGCATGAACATAAGTGGAGACATATACAGTTGCAATCACCAAAGAAGAAAGAAATTAGAAAAGGGGGCATAACAGGCATTACCATTGACAGCTGATCACAGTTGGTATGTGTGCTTCACTTTATAAGACACAGTGAATCCTAGTAAGTGTTTGAGACCAGATTTGAACCCAGGAAGATGAGTCCTGACTCTAGACTCTGCACTTTATTCACTGCATCACCTAGCAGCCCTGTATTTTCATCTATTCTATATATATCCTATGTGTACCTACTCACAGGAACAGTTTTTGCCTCTTAAAAAAACAACTCTTTCCTTCCATCTTAGAATAAAGACACTAAGCATCAGTTGGAAGGCAGAAGAGCAGTAAGGGCTAAGCAAATAGGGTTAAGTAACTTGCCCAGAGTCACACAGATAGCAAGTATCTGAGGTCACATTTGAACACAGAACCTTCCATCTCTGGTGCTCTGTCCACTAGCTCCTCTAGTGCTCCCTAGCTTCCTCTTTTGCCTTTCTTTGTACCTTTCATCAGACAATGTCTGTCTACATAATAACTGCCTAAAATATATGCTTTTGACTGACTAATAATATCTGCTATTTCACTAGCTTTTCCCCTTGCTGTAGATGTAGGTATATGTAGGGTGGCATGCACTATATCATGAAGTGAACTTTCTCCAAGCTGTGAAAGTAGACCAGCAAGTATAGTCAGATTCCACTGGGGCAGCTGAGGGATCTGGCTAAGCATCAGATCCTTGCAGATTATGCCCATTGTCAGTTTCCCATTTCCCTTTATAAAATAGCTCTCATTCCCCATGGTAAGTAATACTCTTTTCTAGGACCCCCTTCCACCACCAAAATGAGTTTTTCCACTTCTTTGCTCTCTAGTTCAATACCTCCCTTCATCTTTTCATTTATTCTCCAGTGGGATCTCTGTCTCCTGAGAGACTGTAGGGTTATTTACCTTTCATTTTTGGTCTTAGACTTAATTACCATACATCACATATTCTCCTCTAGCTTATTCATTTCTCCAGTGATCAAACATTGGAAGCAACCCATAACTAGTAAGGAACAAAACAACTATTTCAACCCATATCTTCCAACTCTTAAACCAAGATTCTCCCTATTAGTCTGTTGTTCTGTGACTGTTTGCACAAGCTCCAGAATTGTTCTATTTTAGCTTCTGCATTTCTAGGTCATTTCTTTTCTTCTCTCAAACTGATGTTTAGCCCTATCTACTCTTTATCCTTATCTACAGTTTCTAGTATCCTCCATCCCTTAAAGATGCTATTATTTCTGCTCTCTACTGTTCTCTCTTGCCTTTTCTTGTCCCCAAATTTCTCTCATCTTGGCTCTTATATATTCTGAATTTCTTGGCTTCCCCCAAGTGGCAGGTTCCCATGATGATTGGGGATGTTACTTGTCCATTGGACAGGTAAATTGCTCCTTCAGTTTGTAAGAAGAATCAGTTCCTATGCTTCCTCTCACTCCCTTCCCCAATTCAGTTGTTTTTGTTTTGTTTTGTTTTGCTTTTGGTTTTGGGTTTTGCTATGTTGTTGTTGATGTTTTTTTGTTTTTGTTTTTGTTTTTTTGTTTTTTTGCTGATACTTCCCTGATATAATGGATCTGGATATTTCTTCCAAGAGCTATTGGAAAAAGTATAGATGAGGTGATGTGAGGATTTCTGTAGTTAAAATATAATTAATAATGTTATGTTTTTCCCCTTCATGTTTATCTCCTGGATCACCAATAAAAGAAAATAAATACAGAAAGACACATACTTGTAAGAAACTTTATATTATATGCATTCAGAATCATGAAAAATCAAGTATATTTAAAATGGAGCAAAAAAAGAAGTAAAGAAAGAGAGTATATAGAGAGAGAACTAGAGGGGCTTACTAACATTACAATAAAATTAAAAGAAAAAGAAAGACAAAAACCATGTTTCGTTCTTTTTTCTGGTTTTTAATACACTCTGCTATCTATTTCTGTTTCAGGGGTGAGTTCATCTCATTCACATTCACACATGTGATTACTGTGTTTTTTTGTTCTATCCTATATTTTCCCCTATTTAACTTATCTTTTTTTTCTTTCACCCTGTCTTGAAAAAGTATTTTGCTACTGACCATCTCCTCTCTCAGTCTGCCCTCCCTTCTTTCATCTCCCACCTTCTTTTATTCCTCTCCACTCCTACTTCCTTGTAGGGTAAGAAAGATTTAAAAAAAAAAAACGCCTTACCTTCAATATTGTGTATTGGTTCTTACAATCAATACCGTGTATTGGTTCTAAGGCAGAAGAGTGGTAAGGTCTAGGCAATGGGAGTTAAGTGACTTGCCCAGGGTCACACAAGTAGGAAGTATCTAAGGCCCAATTTGAACTCAGGATCTCCTGTCTCTGGGCCTAACTCTCAATCCACTGAGCTACCCAGCTGCCCCTGTAAGACATATTTCTAAACCCAAAGGAATGTTTATGTTATTCCTTCTTTGAGCTACTCCTAGTGAAAGTAAGGTTCAAGAGTTGTATGCCACCACCACTCCATCTTCCTCTCCATTGTATGGCATTTTTATGTGAGATAATTTACACCAATCTACCTCTCTCTCTCTCTTCCCACAATACATCCCTATTTCTAACCCCTTGATTTTGTCTTTTTGGATAATATCCAAACATTGTTAGCTTACACCCATGCTTTATGTCCTCATATGCTCCATTTTACTGCCCTAATAATGATAAGGATCTTAACAGCTACAAGAATCATCTTCCCATGTAAGAATGTAAACAATTTAACCTTATTGAATTCCTTGGGATTGCTCTTTCCTGTTTGCCTTTTTATGCTTCTCTTGAGTTATATTTGAAAATTAAATTTTCTGTTCAGCTCTCATCTTTTCATCAAGAATGCTTGAAAGTCTTCTTTTTCATTAAATATCCATTTTCTCCTCTGAAGGATTATATTCAGTTTTGCTGGGTAGTTGATTCTTATCCATAATCCTAGCATCTTAGCCCTTTGATCCTTTTCATGTAGACTCTGCTAGATCATGTGTTATACTAATTATGGCTACACAATATTTGAATTGTTTCTTTCTGGCTGTTTGTAGTATTTTCTCCGTGCCTTGGGAGCTCTTTAATATGGCTATAATATTCCTGGCAGTTTTAATTTTGGAATCTCTTTCAGGAGGTGATCAGTAGATTCTTTCAATTTCTAATTTACCCCATGGTTCTAGGATATCAGGAATGTTCTTCTTGATAGTTATGATGTCTAGGTTCTTTTTTGGCCATGGCTTTCTGGTACTCCCATAATTCTTAATTTTTTTCTTCTGGACCTATTTTCCAGGTCAGTTATTGTTCTTCATTTTTCTAGATAGCATCAAGTAAACAGACTTTTTTCCTTCAGTTTAGCTCAGCAAACAATCATATCTTGCTTTGTATAATATGAAAGTCTTTAACATTTCTTGTTTGTTTGTTTGTTTGTTTGTGTCACTATTGACACTTCCAAAAGAGAACCTCATACTTCTAGGTGCATTCCAGATATTCAAGATCACTAGGTGACTGCCATCCAGATAAGGAAGACTTTATTGTTCCAAAAGTATTACATCCCTATAGATCTCGTATAGTGCTAGCTCCCATGAGGAATATGAAAAAGGGATTAGATGCTTAACTGCCCAGACCTTTAGGTCATAGAATTAAAGATGGAAGTGAACTTAAGTCTTCTAACCCTACCTCTCCTCATTTTTTTCAGACAAGAAAACTGAGGAAGTTGTAGGTGATTTGATATTTGTAAAGACCAATAAATAACAGTTTTCAATAAAGTGAACAGTATTTGTCCTTCACAGATATGCAGTGAAAAAATAGTGGTAGTCTGGTAGATTAAAATATACATTGAATTTAAAATTACAGATTTTGGTTTTGTACCCTATAAACTAGCTGCATGACATTGCGCAAGTCATTTGATTTCTCTCTTGGTCTCTGTTTCTTCCTCTGGAATGGAAAGGGATAGAGTAGATGGTCTTCTTGGAATAAATCCTATGAAAAAAATAAAAAGATTACAAGGGTTCTCAGTGGTCCAAAACGTCCTTATCCAGGACTCATAAAGGAAAGTAGTTTATAAAACAATTCTGAGGATGCCTTATTTATTACTCATCCTTCAGGTATATATATCCTAAAGCCTATATGCCTAGATCATGTAATGGCGATTCTTTTAAAAATCACTCTTTTGGGATGGGGATCACATCTATGATTTCATTGGTATAAAGAGTTCCCAAAGAAGAAATCTATTCTACCAGCACAGACTAGCATCCACTCTGCAATTTATATGCTTAGAGAAATTCTTGGGACACAAAGCAATTAAAGGATCACCAGGCAGTATGTTTCAGAGAAGGGATTGGTACCCAAATGGCTCTGAGGCTAGTCTCTCTTCCCTAAAGCATGTAGCCATATCCTTTATCTAGATGTTCATGCTCTTTGCCCATGTTCATACTCTAACATCATCACCATAGCACATGCTCTGAAATTCTCCCAACCCTTACTGGCACTAGCAGTCAGGTTCTCAGAGCAATGCTACAATATCTCACCTGAGGGTGACTGGGGACCCTGAAAGAATGGGATATATTTTTCTAATACAGAAAGAGTCAGATAATTAACTTTTAGAAGTCAATACTTAATAAATTGATATAGTAAGAGCAATTATGTAAATATTCCTCCAAAGTCTATGACAAACTTTTCCACAAATTTATGTAAAGTCCAGGGGGAAATTGACCAAAGCTAGAAGAGGCATCAGTTTGATGATGAATATTTAACAATGAACTTTCTAGGAAAAAAATGTACATACAATACACTTTTAAGCTTAGCATGAATTATTAATGCTTTTCATCCCCTTTTAAAGTCTTTAATTAAATAATTGATTAAATAATCAACAAAATAATAAATCAAGCCCTAATTTGAAGTTTCTAGGGTGCAAATGCATTGAAATTATAATGACCAGCTCTCACAAGCTGAGAGCTGGCTCCAGAATACTCCCAAATAGATGTTGACACAGTTTCTGGTTGCTGGAAGTTCTCTTGTCCTCTTTCATGGAGTATTCTTGAAATTCCCTTAGATATGGTATAGCTCCTCTGCTGTATTCCACATGGGTTCTTTTTTTAAAAAATAAAAACCTTTACCTTCCTTCTTAGAATCAATAATTTGTATTGGTTCCCAAGCAGAAGAGGTAAGGGCCAGGCAATAAGAATGAAGTGACTTGCACAGGGTCACTCAGCTAGGAGGTATCTGTGATTACATTTGAACCCTAGACCTCCCATCTCCAGGCGAGATTTTCAATCCATTGAGTCACCTGGCTTTTTCCTCCACATAGAGTCTCTCCCCACTGTGGCTAGTTTGTCCTCAGCATCCAGTGCCTACATTGCATCATCTATTCTTGGGATACTACTAGGAGTCGGATGCTGAAAGACTGCAAAATCCTCCAATCTTTTAAAATTCACAAGTTCTAACTCTAGACAAGATATAGGGAACAAGGGAGGAGACCTAGACAAAGGCAGGAGGTCATATCCATTCTTCTGTTCCCTCTTCCTACAGCAGTTTCTCATGGCAACATATTACCTGGATTCTGAATTTGTTTGCTCTTTTATATAAAACCCACACACAGGTTGTAGCCAAATTTCCTCAAACAAACCAAACAACCTTCTTTTGACATCTAATTGAAATTCCCTTCATCAATTAATTCAATGGAGATATATTCTCATCTGAAAAAGATATCAGGGCTAAGTGGGGTGGGAGTGATTGATTTAATAGACCTCCCACTCCATTCCCCCAAATAAAACAACTATATTAAAATTCCTTTTCAAATAGTGTCATAGTAGTCATAGAAAAAGCCATGGATGGTCTTTCTCTCTATTACCTCATTAAGTCAGGTATGTAGCCTTTAAGCCTCCTTGCTTTAAATTAGCACTTATTATCAACTTCTTCTCCAAAAGCACTGGATTGAAAAACAAAAACAAAAACACAGTTCTTAGACTTTAGCTATTGCTCAGGGAATGGACATTTTTTTTAACTTGTACAAAAGCTTTTGTTATATCTTCCTCTTTATATGTATAAAAAAATTTTTTTTAAAGCTACCATTTTCATGTCTCTATTTTTCCAGGCTCAGTGTAGACAATAAACACTTTGCCATTAATGAATTTTCAAAAAATAATTCCATCATCTTCTAAGAAACAAAACACCACTGAGTCTATATTCCATAGAAATTATAACTCTTGCCAAGCAACTGCACAAAAAAGTTTATAGAAATTTGGGGCCATGCCATTATTTTTTCCCACTTTTCCTTTTGTAATTCTCTTTCTGATATGCAAATCATGCTCTGATTATCTACTTCCTCCTGAAGTGTTGTATCTGAATACTGAGCACAAGGGAAGAAAGGAGCAAAATATTATAAGTTCATTTGGTCTTGATCTGTGATTCCATGAAAGAGAGTTCCAAGTAAATGATATTCCACTAATGCAAATCAGTAAATGTTCCATTTCTTGGGATCTTAGAGAATTGGCTGGGGTCCTAAAAGGTTGACTTGCTGAGGATCATAGGCCCAGTATGTGTCAGAGACAGGATTCAAACCCAGCTCCTTCAGACTTAAAAGCCCTCTCTTTCTCAACTACTATCCTATTTCCTCCCTTAAGTAACAGAAATGTTATCTTGAGTATTTTACAAGTGAAAAAGCTGAGCTTTAGTATGGTAAGGAAGGTCCATAGTCTCATGCCTTCTCCCCCCAACTATTATGTCCCCAGCAAAGAGAAGCAGTGCTCCATCCTTTGTCCTTATCCTAGCTTCTCCCTGTTTTTTGCCCTGGCTACCTAGGGTAGAATGGAATATGGAATCGTAACACAATGTTGCAGAATGGTTCAAAAGAGTAATAAGAATCCCAAGAGCTAAAAGGGAATAAATGGCAAGTATAATGGCCTTCACAGTAGAAATAATTGTTGTTATTGTAACTCAATCATTTTAGTTGCATCCAACTCTTTGTGACCCTATTTGGGGTTTTCTTGGCAAAGATATTAGAATGATTTGTCATTTTGTTCTCCAGCTCATTTGACAGATGAGAAAACTGAGGCAAATAGGATTAAATGGCTTGCCTAGTTCATATTGAACTCAGGAAGATGAGTCTTCCTGACTGCCAGACCTAGCATTCCAGTCACTGCCCAACTAGCTGACCTTGAAATAATTAAAAGAATAGCAAAACTTGAATCTAAAATGGTCATCTAGCCAGAGAAGGCAAAGAGAGGATAAGAGATTGGGAATGCAAATATACCTAAGTAAAGAACCATTTGGAAGAAGAGAAATGAAAGTCAATAAAGTAAATAGAATGCATGATTTCCAAAGAGAGATAAAGCATGCATTAATCACTTGCTAAGTGCCAGACACCATGCTGAGAGCTGGGAATACAAATTCAAGCCAAAATGACAATTTCTACCCTCAAGAAGCTCACATCCTAATGGGAGAGAATTACATGTTAAAAGAGCTGAAAGTGACAGGGAAGATGTGCATGCAGGGAAAGGAGGGAGTAGCAAGATGGAAAAGGAGCCTGGAGAGCCAAGGACCCCCCTGGGTTAGAAGGAAGAATGACTAGTATGAAGAGTTCCTTAAATGGAGGTTCTGAAAAAGAATTCAACGTTTACAGGAAGAAGACATAGGGATGGAGATACAGATAGCCCCCCCAAAAATGCACTGACCTCCTAACAGGATACAGACAGCTCTGACATGAAACCCAAGAACTCCTAGCTCTGGTCTGAATCAGACTGTCCTAAAGCGATTGTGGAGGCTACCCTGGAAACACCACTCTGGCTTTCGGTGGTTCATCATCTTTTCACCCAACCCTGAATTTATTTAAGGAAAAATCTCTGCATATAGCATGAATGAAGCTGAAGATCTACATAATGCTAACAGGATTCTTAAACTCCTGGAGAAACACTCAGAGTAACAAAGCATCCATTCGACCTGCAGAAAATGCAGAAAATAGAAAACACCCACAGGATTCCATAAATAAAAGCAGAACAAGTGTAAAGAACTTAACACAATACAGAAAAACACCATTTTCATTGTTCAGTGAATCCTATTTTCCATCAATGTCTTAAGGCTCTCTAGGCATCCCATTTCCCCCCCTGTTGATCCACCTTCAGAATGGAGTTGAACTTGCCATCACCAGCAGGGCAATCCCCTGCCATTGTGATGAGTCCCACGTTCTCCAGGGAGACCTGCAGCAGCAGCAGCAGCAGCAGACCTCTAGACGCGCAGTGTCCTTCTCTGTTCTGGATTCCCTCCAGAAAGTAAACAGCTTTGGACCTGCTGGACAGATAAAGACACCTTAGGATTCTGGTGTTACCCAGCACCTTCTGACATAGCTTTGGGTTCCGAATTTGTACTCCACCCTTGGAAGAAAAATACCCTTTATACTTCCGGTCAGACTCTTCCTGTCGCCCAATATCATCCGAATAATTGATGCTGACCATGGAGGACAATTCTCAGCTCCCTGCATTACCTTCCTGCCATGACTTTATCTCCTGACCACTGATCCTTCCAGCACTGGAAGTGAACCTTTCCTCTACTAGATATTCCCTGTTCAGGGCATTCTCCTTTCCTCAGCAGAAAGCCAGACTCTCAAACTGGAATTACTTGTAAGTTAATTAGAAGGTAAAGGGCAGAGACTGCCTCATTGTATTCTTGGCACCTGGCATAGTATCTGGAATAGAGTAAGCATTCCGAAATGTTTGTTTTTAGCATATATGTTGTCTATTTTTATTTTGTATTTTTATATGAAAACAAAAAAAAATTAACATTCCTTTAAAATTTTTTTTGAGTTCCAAATTCTCTCTTTTCTTCCCTTGACCTCCCCTCTTCTTGCTCCCTCCTTGAAAAGGCATGCAATTTTAGATAGATTGTGCATGTGCAATCATGTAAAACATTTCCATGTTAGTCATGTGGAAAAAGAAAATGCAGAACAAAAAAATTTTAAAGAGCAATAAAGTTTAAAAAATATAGTTCAGTCTTCATTTGGACACAATCAGTTCTTTATATAGAAGTGGATAATATTTTTCATCATAAGGCCTTCAGATCATTATATTGCTGAGAATAACTGTCATTAGCAGCTTATCAGTGTACCAATATTATTACTTTTGTACAATATTCTCCTTGTTCTGCTCATTTCTCTTTATGTTGGTTCTGACAAATTTTCACAGATTTTTTTCAAGAGCCTCCTCCTCACCGTTTCTTATAGCATAATAGCATTCACCATAACCATGTAACACAACCTGTTAAGCCATTCTCCAGTTGATAGGCATCCCCTCAATTTCTAATTTTTGGCTTCCACAAAAAGAGCTGCTACAAATGTTTGGCCATTTCTGCTTTTTAAAATATCATTTTCTTCGGTGGATTTTTGTGCCTCCTTTCCTATTGGACTGTTCTGCTTTTTAAGATGTTCTTTTCTTCAGGACTTTTTTATCTCTTTTATAAGCTATTGACTCCCTTTTCATGATTTTCTTATATCACTCCCATTTTTATTCTCAATTTTTCCTCTACATCTCTTATATGATTTTAAAAATCCCTTTAGAGCTCTTCTAGGAATTCTTTTTGGGCTTCAATCCAGTTCATATTTTTCTTTAAGAAATTGCATTGAGCCTATAATCAAGATGAATATCTACTAAAAGAAGACGCTATAGGTGTTGCTTTCCCTGTAGCTGCTTTGACATCATTGTCTTCTTTAGGGTTTTGTGTTTTAATCTTCCCTATAACCATTACAACTTATTATAGTAAGTTCTTTTTTAATGTTTTATTCATTTCTCCAGTCAATTTCTTGACATAACTTTTTGTTAAAGTTGGGCTCTGATCCCAAATTAGAGGAGGCTCTGTCCCAAGTTTTAGCCTTTTCTTTCTTCTGTTTTCAGAATAGTTCTGGGGGACGTCTATAGAATTTTGGTGCTTCCAATGTGGTATGATCTACTGAAAAGTGGTCACTGCTCTCCTGGCCTATACTCTGCTCTTTACCCAGGAAGGGACTTTGTTCCCCTGTAGCCAATAGTGCTAGCAGTCCTCCTGGCCCTAGGACTACAGCCAGGTCTCCTTCTATCCTATGGTCACAGTTGCTAGTGCTCCCTTCAGTCTTGGAATTGAGACCAGAGTCCCTCCTCCCTATAAGTAACACAAGCACTCCTCCCCTCCCCCCAAATTAGAACCCTTCCTCCCTTGTGGCTACAAGTGTATTGGTCCTTTAGACCCTGGAACTACAACCTTTAGCTATGTATGGGTAATGTCATAGGGTCCTGAGCCTGACACCAACAAAGGTTCGGTCTCCTGAAATCTTCTCCCAATGAGTTATTTGACCCCCTAACCATTCATGGGCTGAGAACTCAAGAAGCTGCTGCTGCTGCCACTGCTGGCTTGCAGTCTGCCTTGTGTCCTGGACTGCCTGACCACCCCTCAGTGAGACAAGCCTGTCCTGCCAATCTCATAAGTTGTCATAATAAAGAAAATTGATTCACCCAACACTACCTTTTCTTAGTTTTACCATTCCAGAATTTAATTTGAGATTTCTTTTTTAGAGTTGTTTATAGGAAAATTTGGGAAAGCTTGGCTGAGTTCTTCTCTACTTGGCTACGCCTCCTAAATATTTTTGATTGATTGATTGATTGGTTGATTGATTGATTGATTAGATGAATGACTACAAGTCCTGAGGTCAAAACTACCTAAGACCTCCTTCGCTGGCTAAAATGCTAGTTGCTTGCATCCTGATTTCTACGAATTACTGTCCTCTCTAACAAGGAGGCTGGGATTCCGATATGAAATTATCTAGGAATCTCCTTTGAGATTGTGAGCCTTAGCACATATTAGCCTCTGCCAGGTATCTTTCTCAATACACTAGCAATGTCCCTCTCACTCTTCTCATTTATTACGAGAGGAAAAGTTACTCTAAAGAACCTGACCTTTAACACATGGAAAGGAAACAGAAAACGTTAAAAAAATACTACACTTAGGGTTCAAAGGCTCAAATACAATTGTAGAGAGGAGAAAAGGAACCACTCATTTGACAAGTGATTGCAAGGCTCAAAAGAAACTATGTGTATAAGTCATGTTAAGAAGAATAAATTGTTTTGTTAAAAATAAAAATAAATTGTTTTCTTAAGCTCTACTTAAGACAATTGTAAGACTTTTAAGATATTTTGTAAATTCATAACAACTCTTACTCAAATTATTTAACTCTTTTTCTGTAAGTATAATCATATATCATTCATTACTGCTGTTAAGAGAGTGTCAGTATGCAATAATGGAATGAGTGTCAGACTTGAAATCAGAATAGACCTGGATTCCAATCCTGCCTCTAAGACTTCATAAATATTCGACTATGAGCAAACCACTTAACACATCTGAAGTTCAATTTCCTCATCTCTAAAGTGCAGCGCATAATTCCTATAGAACCTAGAGTCTCAAAGGAGCAAACACTTTATTATGCTCATGCATAAATGACAGTTATTATTATGGAGGAAGAGAATTTTATCTTGCTCTGTCACTCTCCCTATTTACCCCATAGGGATTATAATATTTGTTCCTTTTAGTTGTTAATTAAATGATTTGAGACTGTGCAATCATAAGCTTTGTCATCGTAAGTATCATCATAAGATTTGCAATCAGCAGCAGGCACAGGAGGGCACTTGCTTCCCAGAGGAGGGGAGGAAGGAGAAATATTACCAGCCTCTTGAGGATTCACTTGCTTTGAGTGTGATGGAGGGAAAGAACAGCCCAGAAGTCACAGGGAGCCTATAGTCAAGATGACTATCTTCTAGGAGAAGAAACTGTGAGCATCACCTTCCCTGAGGCAGTTTAATTACTACAGCAGTGTTGTGCTCCCCTCCTAGAGTAGATGAACTGGGCTAGAATGCAGCCCTGGCACAGGGTAGTGGTCCCCCATGGTTGAGGGGAGGAGGGTCCCTCCTTCTGCTGCCTCTAACAAACTGTAACAAGCTATAGTAGAAAGAGTAATGATTGCCTTAGCGATACTGGGCTGCATTAAGATAGTCATGAGATTCTTTCTATTTCTGGATCTACCACTAACTAGTCATGAGGATGTGAAGAAATGATTTCAGTTCTCTGACTACTTTCTGAGAATGATAACATGGAGAGCATTTCAGGTTGGCCAAGCACCTTATGTGCATTATCTCCTTTGATCCTCTCCAGAACCTTGGGAGATAGGTACTATTTTATCCCCATTTCACAGATGAGGAAACTCAGGATGAGAGATTAAATGATTAGATTGTAAACTCCTTGAGGGCAGGGATTTTTTTTTGCCTCTCTTTATATTCCCAATGTATAGTTCAGTGCCTGGCCTATAGTAGACGCTTAATAAATATTTATTCATTGATTTGTTCAGAGTCACACAATTAGTAAATATCAGGGACTGGATGTGAATTCAGGTCTTCCTGACTCCAAACACTCTCTTCACTGTACAATCTATAATAATTCTTTCCCTACTTCTCTAATGACATTATTATAAGCATTGTATGAAATAATATATGTGAATGTGTTTGCAACTATAAATACATATTTAGTTGTTTTAAAGGCTATTTCTCCACGTGGCTGCTTCCCATTCTGGGCCAAGTAGAAAACACCTCCACATTCTACTAGGTAGTTTTGTATAGACATTGTGGCCAAAAAACATGTCATCTCCTGGTAGCTGCCCTCCTGATGGTAAGTCTCTCTTACACTGGTCCTTGGGACACAATCTGGCCCTGGACACAGTCTCCATGACCTCTCAGTTTTCTGTCGGAGCCCAAGTCCTGGGAAAGCTTTTAAGAACAAGGATCTCTTCACTATCACCACCAGACATCCTAATTGGTCTCTAATGGAGATGAATTAAGAGGACAAATCTGAATGTAAAATATTATTATTTCAGAATAAAAGAAACTGAGTCTGAGTTAGAAGGGGTCTATCTAGACTCATATATCTGAGCAAAAATGCCCTCTATAATAATCCTGGCAAGTGCTCTCCAACTTTTGTTTGATAATAGCATTACCTCCAAAGACAACCCATTCTGCACTGGATATCACTTTTCATTGAGTTTTTCTATACTGAACTCTAAACCTGCAATTTTTGCAGTTTTCAACCATTATTCTTAGTTCTGTCTTTTGAGGTCAAGAAACAAAGTAAAACATCCCCATTTCAACAAGAATTCTATTAGACATATTAACTGTGTGACTTGGCAAATCATTTAACCTCTTTCAGGTCCAGTTTACACATCAAAAAAATAAGGATAATAATATCACCTAGCTGATAGAGTGGCTGTGGTCAAATAAGGAAATTTTATTAAAGGATTTTCAAAACCTCAAAGTGTTTTATAAATTCTAGCTATTAATTATTAAATGTCTCTTGTGTGTTAGTGGAACACCAAGAAAAAAGAAGCAATGATAATTGTCCTCAAGGAGTTTACATTCTATTGAGGAACCATAAATGAGTAGATATATAATATGATAGAATGAAATGTAACCTAATTTCCAGGTGAATAAATACATAATAATTTGGGGAGAGAGAGGGAGACAAAGAGAAAGCCTAATAGTTGCTACAGACTTAAGAGAAATTCTTAAGATAACAGGTGGTACCTAAAATGAACCTTAAAGGAGATTGGTCCAGTGTAATAGCACTTGTATACCTAATAACTGCTATCATGATCCTACCCTGAAGTCTTTCTTTTTCTGGGAAAAATATCCCCAGTTCCTTTAACCAATACTCTTAAAGCATAGCAACATCCTTCCCAAAATGTGTTAACAAGATCTGGGCCTAATACTCTGTCTCTCTCCCTCCCTCTCTATCTCTGTCTCTCTACCCCCTCCCTCTTCCTCTCTCTTTCTTTATCTCCCTTTCCCTCTCTCCTACCCTCTCCTTCTGCCTTTCTCTCAGAGTACAGCCCAACCCACTCCAACAACTATCTAGTATTCAGTTGTATTGCTGTCTGGCAATTATGCCTATCCCATCTTATATTTGTGAAGCTTTTTTTTTTTTTAACTCAAGTGCAATATGTATGACTCAAAATAAAAGGGAGTCAATCAAGTGTCCAGAGTGAGAAAGAGACTGAATTCTTGAAAAAAAAAAAACTATAGAAAGACACATCGTATGGGCAACTGAAGGGACATGCACATAGGACATAACCAAAGTTTGATTTGAGCCGAGAGGAAAGGGAGGTGTTGTGATCTGCCTTGTAGGAGGGACCACACAGGGAGCTGAGCTTCTAGGTTTGTGAAATTATTCCAGTGTATGCTTCATATTTATCCCAATTGAATTTCACATTATTGGATTCAACCCATTCAACCCAGTGTTCTAGATGATCAAGATCCTTTTGGATCCTGATTCTGTCATCCACCATGTTGGTCATACCTCCCAGGTTTATGTTCTCTGTAAATGGAAGTCAGTGATTAAAAATATAAAACAGCACAAAGTTAAGAAAAGATCCTTGAGGCATTCCACTGGAGACTTACTTTTAGATTCATCATGGGCCATTAATTCCTATTCTTTGCCTCCCACCATTCAGCCAGTTCCTAAGCCCCTAACTCCACTGCTTTCATCACAACTTTCCTGCTCACACAAGATGTTCTCATCCTCCTAATCACTGTGATCTCAAGGACCTTACAGCCTCTTACTCTTGTGGGAGAGCTTGCTATTATCTGGTTCAGGACACAGTAGCTCTTAGAGAATTACCAGGCTCCAGTGAATCTTAAAAACCGAGCAATTTATGGAGTGAATGTCTGGGAGGCAGGGGCAGGTTAAGTCGGCCTACCTGAGGAGAAGGGGTCCAGGATTTTGCGGAAAGTGGGGAGGGGGACAAGCGAGAAGGATTAGGTGACATTGCTTGGTGTCTGGGGTAGAAGCAGCACATGGTTTATGACAGAAAGGACATTGAGTGGTGAATCTAGGGCTGTTTGAGATGCAAACAGAAGGTGCATATCCCTGTGAACAACTCTTATCAGAAAATGTCTCTCAGTGATCCTTTGTTTATGCACTCTGTCCCTTTAGTTGCCTCAGAGCCAAATTCTTTATGTCCTTTTTGACCTGGGATTCCTCTAGAGATTTAGGGTGTGGAGGGGACCCCATATCCCCATACCATTACTATGAACGATTACTGCTTAAATGCTATTAAATGTTTTGATTTTCATTACAAAAATGGAATATAAAATAATTTTACATTCTTATACTTAATCCAAACCATTTCATTCTGCCAAGTGTCTGTCTTTCAACAGTCATGCTAGGAAAACGTTCCTCAAGGCCCCTTTGTTTATGAATATTTTATTTCTACAAGAATTAGAAAAGTTAGACAGGAAAGAAAAAAACAATTCCTCTTGTTGCCAGCACAGTCATGGAAAGAGTTAACGTTTTCTTCATAGGCTGTTTTCTTAGTTCTTGATATGGTCAAATTAACCTTTTTGCTAAATTGAGAAAAGCAAAGCACTTTGTCCTCAGAGCAGAGCTTTCATTTGAGGATCACGAAGTGATTTATTTGCCCACATGAAATCACTGCCTCTCCCTGCAGCTGTGACAATGTGGGCTAATCCTTCCCACCCCTGGAGGCAGTCCTTGAAACCCAGATCAGTCATTTGCCCAAGGTCACCTCTAGCCTGCTCCGAGGAGCTAGCAATGCCCGCTTCTAATGGAAAGGGGAGAGTGTATCCACGGAAGACTTAAAGCCAGGGATTGCGTCCATTTTCTTTTTGTGTCGCCAGTGCCTAGCGCAGTGTTTGGCTCGTAGAAAGTACTTAGTGACGTTGAATAAATGCTTTGGGGTTGATTCACTGAATCAAGGAGGCCGTTCTGGCCATCTTCTTGTTTTAGCCTCGCTTCTACTTTTTGGTCTGGGAACTATTATCAAATCTGCATTACCATTCAGGAAAGGGGTTGATGAGTCAAATGCCTTTCCTTGGCTCTATTCACCAGCCCCGTGACTCCCCAAACACCCTCAGTGGCCACCATTCCGCGACAAATAGCGGCTTCCCTATGGCAATATAGCCTCCTTGGGAATGAGGGTTTGCCCTCGTATCTTCAGCATTTAGCTTAATTCCCAGCAGACAGTAAGTGACTCCGGTGTTCATGTGCTTAGGATGACTAGGAAAGGGAACTTAAAATTCAAACTTAACTCTCTGTGGCAAATTCCTTTTTCCTGGCCACTTTCCACATCCACTGGAAGCTCAGATCTCCAAGCACCGTTCTCTCTTATCATCAGTTCTCACACGAATCTGTGAGCCCAGAATTTGGCGTGAGTGCGCTGTGTGACAATCTTGGGTACCCAGAGGCGCCTGAATAATGCCAAACCCGCTATTCGGAGCTCCTGACTTGTTATGCTATTAAATAAAGAGGATCAAGCAAGGCTCCCCTCGAGTGTCAAATGAATCGGTTATAAGCTGCTTTTAAGTGCATGGTATTAGTTGATTCTCAACAGTATAACTTTAATCTAGTCATCTGATTACTGAATAATTGGAAAATACAAACTACTTTGAAGAACAGTAAGTAAGAGCATTTGTTGACACTTTTGCTCAGGTTCAGGGCTCTCTTGGCAATGACACTGGAGTAGTTTACCATGTCCTTCTCCAGCTCATTTTGTAGATGAGGCAAGCAGGGTGAAATAACTTGTGCAAGGTCATATTGCTAGGAAGTAATTAAGGCCGGAATTGAATTCAGGAAGATGAATCTTCCAGCCTTCAAGTCCAGCACTTTATCTACTGAATCACCTAGCTGCCCTAACATCTAACAGCTATCAAGATTTTTATTACATTGCTCCTCTTTTTTTTTTTTAAACCCTCACCTTCCGTCTTGGAGTCAATACTGTATATTGGTTTCAAAGCAGAAGAGAGGTAAGGGTTAGGCAATGGGGTTTGAGTGACTTGCCCAGGGTCACACAACTGGGAAGTGTCTGAGGCCAGATCTGAACCTAGGACCTCCCATCTCTAGGCCTGGCTCTCAATCAGCTGAACCACCTAGATTCCCCCTACATTGCTTCTCTTTATACAATTTATGTTCCAACCAAACTAGAACATCCCTGGTATTCACAGATCTCTCATCTCATCTCAGTGGCTTTGCACAGGCTCATCCTGTGGTCTAACATGCCCTCTGTCCTCATCTCTTCCTTGTAGTATCCCTATTTCTTTCGAAGATCAGTTCAAAAGCCATCTTCCACATCAGAATTTTCCTGATCTCCCTGGCTGCAAGTAATGCACTTGAAATGATTTTTATTTGCATCTTACACATTTTGTTTTCTTCATATATTAATATATTCTTTACCTACAGTAGAGTTTTTGACAGAAGGGACTGATCCACTGTAGCCTTTGTATCTACAATATCAACCTCAGGGTATGACACATAGTAAGTGAGCTCCCTGGGGCAGAGTGCTACATCTGACTGCAGCAAGATTTGAGTTCAAATCCAGCTTTAGACACTCACTGGCTGTGTGGCTCTGGGCAAGTCACTAAACCTCTATCTGCCACATTTTTCTCAACTTTAAAATGGGGATTAAGAGCACCCACCTTGCAGGGTTGTTGTGAAAATATAATGTGATAATATTTGTAAAGAACTTTGTGAACAAAGTGCTATAACTATTAACATTAGGTTCTCAATAGAAGTTTTTTCATTTATTGATTAACAAAGACATTCATCATAGCTAAGTCAAATTTCTCATACAATATTTTAAGTTTAAAGGATTTATGAGTGTTTTGAGGGTTATAGTATCAATAGAATATACTTTTTCAAAAGATCACTTGTGGTATTGAATTTTTGTCCTCTGAGAAAATAAAAATATGAGGGTCATCTCCCTCCTGTCCCAACTCCCCTTTTTTCTCTCTCTCTGTCCCTTTGACTTGGTCTCTGTGTCCTTCTCTGTCACTGTCTCTCTGTCTCTATCTCTCTTCATTTCTGTGTTTCAGTCTCTGATTGTCTGTCTGTCTCTGATTCTGTCTCTTTCTTTTCTTTCTGTTCAAATCCCAGAAGTTCTGACACAGCTTCCAACTAGTGTGACCTTGAGCAAGTCACAACTTTTGGGTACTCAATTTATTCATTTGTTAAATGAATGATTTTTTCAGGTATGCTATTAAATTTGTAATGACCAAGTAGAAAGTAGAAAGAAATGGTATATTTTCACTTGAAACTCCATTTTATAATGACATTGATTCACTCTCAGTCAGTTTCACATTCATCTCATAATCCTTGTCATAATTCCTAAGCTTTTCAATTTTTTTCTATTTAAGTTAACTTGATAAGGGATATGAGTCTTTTTAAAAATTTCTAACTTTGAAATGAACACCCAATTTGCTTTTATTGTAGTGTAAACACACACATACACACACACATAGATATATATAGACTAAATGATCTCTTAAGGTTCGTTGCAGTTGTAAAGCTATGATCAATTATTGTTCCTTGCTCCCTGTCTCTTGTTTCTTCTATCTCTCTCTCTCTTTCTCCTTCTACTTCCTTTCTCCTTCTTTGTCTTTCTCTGTTCCTGATGTAAAGGATACAATTACAGCAACACCAAAGATTCTCTTCAGATGCTCTAAATTTATCAGTGATTTGCCAGTGATGAATCATCTAGCCCCATGCAGTGAAGTAGCAGAACCAGCAGGGCTAAAACACCGGGGAAACAAATCAAGGGCGCAGAGGTCTCATCCTTGTCCTGCATCTAGGGTCAACGGGTTCATGCATTGGAATCTCAGTTTTCCTCTTGCTGAAAGGTGACCTGTAAAAGGAATAAGTCAAATCCAAGATGATATGACCAAGGAACCTTTTTCCTTGCTGAGATCTTTGACAGGCAGGCTTTCTTCTATGCCTCGTTTTTCTTTTCTCTTGGGTGGAATGATTCAGATCCATGTGACTAAAGATTTTTCAGATTAGAAAAATGACTACTGCTTAAGTTTTAAGAACCCATTGCCTTCCCTTGTAAAGCAGCATTATAAAGATTTTCCTTCTTATATCTACCATGCCTTAACAAAGAATTGATTAATCAACAAGCATTTCAATCACAACTATGTTCAAGTCACTATGCTAGGCACTGAGAAGACAGATAAAAATAAGATAGTCCCTGCCTCAAAAACCTTATATTGTACTGAGAGAGATAGTGTACATACATATAGAAATATAAATAAAATAAGCACAAAACAATAAAATAAATCATGATAATAGTTAAGATTGTGAATGGAGAGAGAGAGAGAGAGAGAGAGAGAGAGAGAGAGAGAGAGAGAGAGAGAGAGAGAGAGAGAGAGAGAGAGAGAAGGAGAAGGAGAAGGAAGAAGGGAGGTAGGGAGAGAGCCTGCCCTCAAAGAACTTGGATTCTGTTGGAAAATATAATATGTAATTAGATACATATATATGAGATAATCTAAGTAAGGGTCAATTAAAGTCATAACAGATAAATCTAGATTTGAGTGTGAAATGAAGGACTCAATAGAAAATGCCAGATGGTCAGACTGAGTCCTTGTCATTTATAAAATGTCAAAGGTACCCAGTTCAAAGAAGCCTCCAGGATTGGTCAGATCCTTAAGTTCCATGGTTCTCTTTTTGTCAAGGTCAGGGGAGAAGGAAATCATTTAAAGCTAATTATTCCTCAAGTATCAGTGAAAGTCTCAACCAACCATGGCTTCTCATCCCATGTAATCCTTGTTTATATCTTACCACAAATCTTTTACAGAACACCTACCCAAGCTACTGGAAGCCTTCCTGTTATTCTTTTAATATTTCATGGATGCCATTGCAACACTTGGGCTATCCATCTATTTGTGTCTCATTCTCCCTATGTTTAATGGTCCTATTTCCTTTTCCAGCAATACAAGTACTTCTGTTATATTCTCTCATCTGCCTCTTAAAAGATTTCACTTCTTTCCCAACCCAAGTCTGATGAGGCTTTATATATTAAACCTTCCCTGGTCCTCTCAGTTGTTGTGACTCTCCTACTCATTACCTCAGATTTATTTTCAATTTACTTATCTACATGCATGTCTCCTTCCATAGAATGTAAGCGCCTTTAGAGTAGGTACTATTTGAAATTTTGTTTTTATATACCCAGTCCCCAGTGGAAGGACTGGATCTCAATGAGTGCTTCATGAATATTTGTGGGCGATTGATTCTCCCAATCCTGGTGATAATACTTTGTGTTTACTTTGAAGTATTTTGTACTTAATTATCTTTGGATATGTTGTTTCCCACCAAAAGAAGGTACCTTTCTCCAAGGCAGGCTCCATCTCCTTTAGGACTAGATTCTATTTTATGTAGAGAATATTGCATTCACATAGTTAAGTAAGTACAGGCAACTTTAGGAAGGTGTTATCTCTAATACCTCAGAGAAATCAAAAAGGACTTCTTGGAAGAGTTGGCACTTGAGCCAAGCCTTAGAACCTTCAAGAAATCTAAAAGTAGAGGGTCAATTTGTTGTTATTGTTAATGCTTGTTGCTGTTTGTCCTTTGTTTTCAAAGAAGATTAATATGGGTGATGTCTTGATTTGTGAGTGAATTGGATTTATGTGAGGCAAAATTGTACAAACTCTCTTCCAGTTATAGAAGTTCAGTGGTAAGAAAAAAATCAGAATGACTAGATGCAGTAGATGTCCTTGTCACCTTCAAAGTCTGACCTGTAGTTAAGCTCACTTCAGATATGAATTAGGTTAGCTGTCTGCAAGGATATAGAACCAAGAGAAGACAAGAGTAGTGTGTATGATTTATCTTTGAAGGCACACGCATGCATGTATGTTTGTATGTGTATGTGTAAAAAATGGCAACAGTGGCTAAAATGCCCTTCAAATGTGCTCTCTTATTTCCTAGCTCCACTTCCATATGCTCTTTCTATCTATGCCAGTTTTCCAATGCTTCTTTACTCACAAATTTAATGTATTATGCTGGGTTCATCAAGTCCTTTCTCTTGAGTTTAGAACTCTTTACATCAATCATATTTTACATGAACTTTCATTATATAAATAGGGGGACATTTTACCTAGTAGCATCCTTATATGACAGAGAGGAAACTGAAATTCCCCAGAAAAGACAAGTGACTGAAAGTAGCAGCATCCAAAATATCTCTTGTACTCTAGCAATTTTTTTATCTAAAATCCTTGCCTTCCATCTTGGAATCAATACTGTGTATTGTTTCCAAGCAGAAAAGAGGTAAGGGCTAGGAAATGTGGCTTAAGTGACTTGCCCAGGATTACCCAGCTAGTAAATGTCTGTTCCAGTGATTTTTATTCAGCCAATCCTCTTTCATAATATTTGCACTTAAAGTTCTGGGCAAAGGGCATGAGGTTAACATTTACATTTAAAGGCTGTGAGAAAAGAAAGTAAGGTATTTTCTATATCTGATCACTTCATAGAACAAGAATGGGGAAAAGGAAAATCAGAATCAATTAAAATTGAAAATACAGTAGAAACAAACTCATTCAAATCTAAAGGCAGAGCCAAAGTACCTGAATTCCAAGCCTATCTCCATCCATACTGTGTGACAAAGGACCTGTTATCACATCTTTCTCTGCTTCCCTAGGTATGATGGTTAAATGGGGGTAAAGCCTCCTCCTGGGCCACTTTCTCAAGTTTCACAAGAGAATGATTCTCTTTCTCTTATACTGCAAGCTCACAAAATGATAGTATCTCACTAAATAGTCAGAAATCCAAACTGGGGGCATTTAACCCTACAAGCAACTCCAGTTACTTATCAGGGAGGTTACTTCAACAAGTACTTATTAAAGAACCTACTATATGGAAGACTCTGAGGTAGGGGGCAGGGAGAGAGAGGGGGAGAGAGAGAGAGAGTTATGGGAGAAAGAAAGAGAGCCCCTGCCCTCCAAGAATTTGAATTCTATTGGAAGATATAATATGTAATTAAATACATATATACAAGATAATTTGAGTAAGGGAGCTAGGTGGCACAGTGGATAGAGGGTCAGGTCTAGAATCAGGAAGCCTCATCTTCATAAGTTCAAATCAGACCTCAAATACTTACTGTGTGTGACCCTAGGCAATTCACTTAACCCTATTTGCCTCAGTTTCATCATCTGTAAAATGAATTGGAGGAGGAAATGGTGAACTGTTCTAGTATCTTTGCCAAGAAAACCCCAAATGGGGCACAAAAAGTCACACAATTGAAATGACTGAATAGGAACAAAATTTGAGTAAGAAGAGAGTACTAACAAGGAGTCATGGATAAAAGAAAGATTACCATAGAAGATGGCATCTGAAGTGAATCTTAAAGAAAGGTAAGGATTCTAAAAGCCAAAGGTGAGGAATTAGTGTACTAGAACTATAATGGTAAGAGATATAATAATGATTTTTGAGAATAACCATTATTTTAGTCTAGCTAGACTGTAGAATTGATGATGTTTAGTAATCTGCAATAAATCTGGAAAGGGAGCCTGGAGCCACACTGTATAAGACTTTAAATGCCAAGCTGATGAATAATGGCTATGACCAATCTTGGTCTTAGAGAAAAGATAAGGAAGCTGCTTTCTATAAAGAGACAGAGCACAATGGGTTCATAATATTGTATACTCCAACCAAAAAATAAATAATAAAGAAGTTAGGAAGAAAAAAAAACTTTAGAAAAGTCTGACCTCTTGATAAAACTAAATGGTAATAGAAAGGAATATATTTTTCTCAATAGAACATAGCACCTTCACATAGGGCACAAAAATTTCACAACTAAATATAGAAAAGCAGAAATATTAAATACATCCTTTTCAGACCATAATGCAATAAAAATTACATTAAATACAGGGCATTATGAGGACCAAAAATTAATTGGAAGTTAAATATTCTTATTGAAAATATTGTATACCTTCTCAGATACAGGAGCCCAGGTCAGAGATGATGTGACCAGAGTTAGGGTAATGGTAATTTGAATGGAAAGAAGAGTATGGATGCTCAAGATTTTGCAAATCAAAAAACTTTGGCAATTAATTAGTATGAGAAGAAACAGTGTTAGGTAAAAAGGAGCACAAGCATGCCAGGATCACAAATCAGGTGGCTGATTGCTCATAGACATACAAATAGGACATACAGTGATGTGTATACCCTGGTCAAGATCTCAGAACTCTTATTTGATCACCTTTAAGATTTTTTTCCTGCTCTAAATCTTAAGCACAATATTTTTCTAATATCCAACAAATATATATTAAACACTTTCTGTAGACAAGGCACTAAAGGTCATATAAAAATGGATATCATGCTCTTCTTCTATCCTTGAGGCCCTTATCAAGACAAGGTCGACATGCTGACATATCAAAAAGCTAAATAACCCAATAAACTGATAAATGATTATTCTAGAGTTTAGAGGAATGAAGTAGTATTATAAGAGAGAGCATGATGAGGGAAAGGTTCACAGATTTGGAATGGGCCTCCAATGTTGGTAGTATCTGAATAGAGTAAAAAGAGTTTTGCGGTGAAAACATTCTAGCTAAGAGAAACAGAATGAATCAATGCACAAAAGTAGGAAAGAGCCAACCCTGGGTGTGGGTAGTTCTTCCTACATGTGAGTAGATGTGTGAGTAGATCTTCCTATATGACTTTGGAGATTCTGACTAGAGGTAGGAGAAGTAAACTAAAAAGCTATGTCAGGGCCAAATTATGGAGGGTCTTAGAAGCAAAGAGAAGGTTTGGACATTTTCCCTGTGGATAAATAGGCACCACTAAAGGCAAGAGAGTGACACCATGAAAGTGACATTTTAGGAAGGTTAGCCAGAGACCATTTGCAGGGCAGATTAAAACAGTAAAAGCCTGGAAGTCAGCACCCAGATAAGGTGCTGTTGAAATAATTTGGACGTGGAATGATGAGAAGGCTATTGCAATAATCCAAGTGTGGAAACATAAATAAGTGATTCCAGGAATCAAATCATGGAATATCTAGGTTGTTGACAATGGAAAGGAAGGAACTATATGGCTACAAGAGCAAATAAGGAGGAAAATTTGTCAAGACTGTATAGAGGGGACAGTCATTAAGGCAGAGAATTTTAGTTGGTGTGGTTTAATACTTAGGTAAAGGAGAAAATTATAGAGCTGTTGGCAGTAAACATCATGTCAGGATGGGAAAGGACTAATATATCACACCTATCATGCACCAGGCATTGTAGTAAATGCTTTATGCTTTACAAATTTTATTTCATTTGATCCTTGCACCCTGGCAGGTAGGTGCTGTAGTGAGGAAATTAGGGAATATTGCTTAAATATTGATTAAGATAAGAACTTTAGGGAAAGGGTCTCTGAGGCTGAAGGCAAGACAGAATTTGGAAGGAGAGAAGCAGATACAATTCTGACCGTTGGTCAGTAAGTGGGGAGTTGGCCCCTGGCTTTTGTTGAAGGCAGACTCAGCTCAGCCTTGCTCTCTGGTGACTACAGGAGAGAGAGAAATCAAATCCATCTCAAAGTTCCTATTTGCCTGACCTGGAGAAATCATCCTGGAGAAAGAATCTGTTATATCTGCTGTGGTGGAGAACAGCTTTGAAGAAGAAAAATCAGACGTGTTTTGCTTACCTCTGGTTAGACAGCCTGTGCCACATTGGGCTGTCTGATTTGGTGTCTTACTTGGAGACATCTTTAATAATATTAAGTTAATTTTAATAAGGATTAGAGTAAGGTCCCAGCCAGAGAGCATTTTGGGGTTTTTTAGTAAGTGCTGGGCAGTCTCAGAGTAGCTGGAAGAACTGAAAAGTTTGTCATGAGACGAGGGTAGAAAGTGGATGGATATAGTTGCCTTTTAGTGGTAACGTTTCCTTGTTACTAATCCTTATATACATACTGATTCAATATAAATATAGAGTTTTTCATAATAAAAAGTCTCCAAGCAAAGTATATATTGGGCTGGTGAAGGGAAGTCACTTCCAGCTTACCTTCTGAGGGGGAGCTGAAAGATACCTTTGTGAACAACAAAGTATCTTACTACACCATCCTCTTCCACAACAACACAGATAATTTCAATACTTCAGTTTATTATTCTCATTTTACAGTTGAAAAAATTGAGACAGATAGAGGTTCAGTGACTTGCCAAAGGTCACACAGATAGTAAATTAATAAGGCCAGATTTGAACTCAAGTCTTCCTGACTCCAGGCTGAAGATTCATCTACTATACCACTTAGTTGCCTTGGATGGAGGGCTAACTTGAGGAGAAACCATTTTATTTTAACTTTACCAAGCTACTTAAATAAGAAAAGCATCTTTAAAGAGGTAATTCCTCCAAGTTCATGAAGGGCTTTCCTTACATAGCCCTATGAGGAAACAGATATTCTTAGTAGTGTGAGTGACTTGTCCAAGGTCATACCTTTAATATATGTCAGAACACAGATTTGAACCTTGGTCTTCTCACTACAAGATCAGCACTTATCACTATACTTCCATACTTCTATTCAGAAAGTATTCATCTTGTTTCCTATCAAGTCCTTCAACAATTAAGTAACTGATCTCTGCTTTCAGCATTGCATAACACTTCTATTCTCTGTGTTCTTAATAAGAAGAAATCAAGTAACATATTGCAGCATTGCCATATGCATAATGAATGGGCTGCTTGAGGAACATTGGGTTATTTGTCATGTGGTAGCAATATATTTGAAATTTTGATTTTATTATGAACTTGACAGATATCAGAAAACATGGCCATTCCATACTCAGTGGAAAAAACAAACAGAAAAAAAGATAAATGCATATGAAACCATAAGTCTCAATTATGTTCAACTTATTTTTTAAACTATATAATAAATTTAAGATGGCAATACCAATACTATCCTGTTTGTTTTTGTCTGTTTCTTAACTTCAATCTGTTCTTTTGAGTGTCTTTTATAAATGTTTCATCAGTACTTTTTCCTTATTTTTCTTCTTTTTTGGAGGGAAATAATTATTACTACACCCCTCCCCATTTACCTCTTTAGTAGCTCTTCCAAACCAAAAAGGGAAATAAAACTTCCCTTATAACAAAAAATATAATCAAGCAAAACAGATACACATTTTAGCTCTATCAGAAAATACCTTCTCTCATTTGGTGCCTTCCTGTAGAAGGGAGAAGCATGATTTATCATTAGTTTTCTGCAGTCATGATTAAGTCATTGCATTGATCAGAAGTTTTAAACCTTTCAAACTTGTTTTCCTTTACAAGATGGAAATGTATTATCTCAATTGTTTTCCTCATTCATTCAACTGATTGATTTTTAAATTTTTTTCAATTATATGTAGAAACAATTTTCTAACAATTACTATCTGACATTTTGCTCTCCAGATTTTCTTCCTCCTACCTTTCTCCTCCCCCAACCCCATCCCCAAGACAGTAAATAATCTGTTACAGGTTATACTAGTGCTGTCCTGCAATACATAATTTTCCTAGTTCTGCTTACTTGATCCTACTTCAATAAATATAAATTTTTCCATATTCCTCTGCATCCAACCTTTCCACTGATTCTTTCAGCAAAATAATATTGCATTTATAGACTAGAATTTTGGTATTAGTTCCAAATTGCTTCCAGAATAGTTAGATCAATTCACAGTTCCATCTCACCACCCCACCAACAATCTGTCCCAGAAGCAGAATGGCACAACATGGCAACATGCCCACCTCAGAGTCAAGGAGATCTGTGTTCAGGCTGCCATTCTGAAATATACAGCCTATGTGATCCTGGACAAATACATTTCATAACTTCTCTGTGTCCCAGGCAACTTTCTAAGACTAAAAGTTACAGAATGGTCTCTAATGTGTATTGGTAGAGAAAGTCTCCTCACTTAAGAGTTCTCCTTACCAATGAAATCAGAGCTGTGATCTGCCTTTCCCCTCTCCAAACCCAACTCTTCATATAGGACCTTGCTTACAGGAAGAACTGAACGTATACTTGTTGAATCATGTAATTAAGCATATGTTCCCCAATTGCTGACTCATATACTGCTATTTTTGACGGTCATTGTGAAAACCACCAATCTACATAAATGAAGGCTCTGTTGTGTGAGCATCAGGCTCTCCTTGGAGGGAACGGGCTGATCCTGGATGGAGATGTGGTCACTTTGGTGAACACTGGGTTCTGTTATTGTCTGAGATTGCATAAGATGTTATGTTGCCATTTCTTAAGCAAATTGTTATCAAGTGAGTTCATAGAGAATGATATAACCTTGAGCAAAGCTATGGAGAAAGACCATATTTTGTTCTAAGAAAGGATTCAGTAGATTTAGTCCATGTTAACTGAGCTGGAAATATGTTTTGTAAATAACCTCTGATGTCAAAAAGCAGTGATAAGCAATTCTGCCAACAACAACAACAGAAAGCTAGCTCTTTTATAAGGAAGCAAAATAGTAATTATCCTTTTATGTTGAATAACAGACTCAATTATTGAGGTTGTTTTAATAAGAATTTTAAATTGAAATAAAACCCTTATTATCCCAGGTGCACCTTTTGCCAATTGGCAATCAGTGAAGTACTACTTTAAAGATTGCTTGTTATTCCAGAATTCTATAAAATGCAAGGTATCACCATTGTTATTATTATTATTACTGTGGTGATTCATTTGTTGTTGTTTTTTAATAGCATACTCTCCCAAGGTTATCCATAGCAGAAGATTCATTTATTGAAGTATAGGACAGGGGGAAAATGCTATTACATCCGGTAGTAAGAAAAATAGCTTAAAATTTTTGTCTAAAAGAATTATAATCATTTATTTACACACCAAATTAAACATTTACAAGTAAAAAATATTGAAAGAAAATATTGAAAAAATATACATAGAAGAATTTTAGTATTTGCATAATTGGTTTTTGTAATTGAGTAATCTGGATGGCAGAGAAGCTTCTCTCTTGACTACCCAACACTGTATGGCATGTATTGTTGAGTCACCAAAGTAGTCCCATATTATGCAAATTCAACTCATAATGTTATGATTTATTAAGCACCAGTGGAAATCATATGCCAGAATAGACTAGGCAACTGTCTAAGATAATGGTAGAAATATGGAAATCTTGGGTGTGGCCCTTTGGTCTCCTATAACATTTGTAAAGCAACTTCTCTCTGCCTGAGAGCAGATTCTTTACTTTTTTTAGGATCTAAAATACCTGCCCTCAATACTAAATTTGGTTTCATCTGTCACCAGTGGCCAGGAGAAAATGGTAATGTGACATCATGGTTCTCACTCTTCTTCTTACAACCCTTTCTTCCCTTGGCTTTCATGGCACTTCACTTTAATGGCTCTTATTTATGGTGATTATCTTGCCTCTGAATTCTCCTCTAGGTTTTCTACTGGTTTCTTATTCTCTTCCTATCTTTTAAATATGTATGTTCCTCAAAGTTCTGTTCCTAATCTTATTTTCTATTCCACACACATTACTTGGATGATTTTATTTACTGACATTATAGCTTAGATGATAAATCTTATGTATGATTTCCAAATCGATATGTCAAATCCCAAGCTCTAACCAGCCCACAAACTCCATATTTCCAACAGTCTGGTAAATATGCCCTCTTAATAGAATGTAGGTGTTTCAAATCCAGCATATCCAAAAGTGAGTCTTGTCTTCTTGCCAAAAAACCTTGTCCATTTTCCTACCTTCTCCACTTCTATTGTGGTTACTACTGATCCTCCCAGGCATCTAGGGTCAGAACCTTAGAGTGTACTAAAGTCTCCTCTTTCCCCCATTGGACACATCTAATCAGCTGTCAGGTCCTATCTTTCTAAAAGTTCCTTCTTGGTCTCCTTTGCAGCAACATCTTCCATGACACTTTGCCAGGCATTCCCTTGTGCTCCATTCTTAGCCCTCTCTTCTTCTCTTTTTATGCTATTTCTTTGGTGATTTCATAAATTTATGTAGGTTTGACTTCTGTCCTTGTTCAACTGAGTTCAAAAATTAAAGGTCCAGACTTTATCTTTCTCCTGAACTCCCATCCTATATCTCTAATTGCTTATAGGCATTTCAAACTCAAAAAGTACAGAACAGAAATTATTATTCCTTGAAATAATATCCTTCTTTCTGACTTCCCTATTTCTATCTAATGCATCACCATTTTTACAATAGCTCAGGTTTATAACCATGGAGTCACCTCAAGAACATTAGATTTAGAATCAGAGTATCCAGGTTCAAATGCTATCTCTTTTACTTATTAGCTATATAACATTGGTTGAGTCTTAGTTTTTAAGGTCCTTTCCAGCTTCATCCATTGAAGTCCTTACCTTCCTTCAAGATCCAGCTCATTGCCAACTCCACCATGAAACCTTCCCTGCCAGCCCACTTCATCCTCATGCAATGAGAAATTGATTATATCTTATGTTACCTTTGTACTGTATTAATTAATTTAACTGAATTTACACTTAGGTAAATTATAAGCTTTTTGAGGAAAAGATTCATGCTATGAGACAAGCTATACACTGGAAAGAGTCAGAGGACCTTGGGGAAGTCATTGAATTTTTGTAGACTTCAGTTTCTCATTCGTAAGATGAAGGAGTTGAATTAGATAGCCACTAAGGTCACTTCTATTTGGAAAACTATGATTCAAGGGTATGTATAATCTCTTACACTTAAATATTTGTTAAGTAAAATTGGAGGAGAAAAAAGGGAGACGGCAGGGAGAAGGGTGTCAGGAGAGAGATGCCACATATGGATTATGTATCTACATTGTGCATCTAACTAATCAATCTCATGGCAGGACCCTTTTTAGAGAATTTGTTTTAAATCTGAGAAGGAAGCCTGGAATATTAGAAAATTTGGAGTGAGAGAACATGGATTCAAATAATGTTTTTGTCATTGACTACCTGTGTCATTTAACCTCTCTGGGACTCCATTTTTCTCTGCTTCAAAATTAGATTACTAGAATAGATGACCTCAAAGGTTTATTCATGTTCAGTCTTATCTAGGATAACAGTATTTAAGTTTCTACCATGCTTAAAGGTCTGTACTAGTATATGTCTACAATAAAAAACAACAAACAAACAAGCAAGCAAGCAAATAAACAAAAATGGCAATTCCTATCTTCAAGGGGCTCCATTTCACTAGAATGGGAGAAGAAAAAATATACATACATAAAGGTATTCACATGACAGTAAGGAGGACCTCTACAGGGGTAGGGAGTCTTATAATGGAATAAGTACTACAGATTTGGATTAGAAAACAAATCTCGTGGTACACAGCTACTTCTGCCAAATGTCTAATGATTGTTAAAAAGGTTGGCACTCATTTTGTGCTCATCAGTGGAAATTACTTTCCTACTGCATTTTGGTAAACATGTGCAGTCTCCCTGAGCTGCTTCTGAGGTAGAGAATGCCCAGAGTGCCAATGAGCTGGAACATGTTACCTTGACTAATGCATCGGTAATTTCTTGTCACTCAACTCCTTAACCATTCTGAGCTAGTATTGGTGTGCCTCACTGGGGGAAAGAGAAAGAAAGAAAGAAAGACTAGGGAAAGATTCTTTGACCTTATTTTGCCCTCCAATCATCCTCAATTCACGTTGAAAGTGAGCCTAACCAATTGGCACCTGCACTACTCAGCAACAATTCCCAGAATGCTTTCACATAGTTAGCCAAACCAGGATGATCTACAGCTGATTACACCCTGTATGGACTAGATAAAGCTTCAGGGTGGGGTAATTTCATTCTCCATCCAGCACAATAGAAGGGAGCCTCACCACTCTAAGGAAAATGGAATGAAGAATCCATGGAGCTCAATATTCATGTTCTTTGAGAGAGAGACTTCAACAGAATCTTCCCTGTATATAGTCAACCAAATTTAAAAAATAATAAATAAAAAATAATAAATTTTGAAAAATAATAATAAAAGTTAATGCTAATTTACAAGTTGTTGGCTTTTATTCAGAAGGCATCTGTGTTATATCATTTTATTTCATCCCTTTAATAACTTTTCCTGAGGCTCTACCATATAAACAAGGCATTGTGCCAGTCACTGAGGGGAGATGGAAAGAAGACTCAGACTTGGCTTCACCCTGAGATGACAATGTGTTTCTCATTTGACTCTATGTATCACCATTAACATTTAGGACAGATTATTCCTAATTATCGGAAAACAAAGGTGAGGAATCAAAAGTGTAATGGTGTTTTCTGAGTTTGAGGTCACATGTCTCCTCAAAGCAACTTAGCAAGCCACTTAACCCTGAGGTCCAACCATTAGTTGGTAGCAGGAGGCAGCAGCAGCTAAAAAATTCCCGAGGAAGAGTTCTGCCTTATGGGAAAGGACCTAGGTCCCACAATGCTAACAGAAATGGAGCTGTGACTTTAAATATTTCGTTCATATGACCTCTCTCTGCCTCTGTGTCTGTCTGTCTCTCAGTCTCTCATTTTCTGCCCCTCACCCTGCCTCCACCCCCTACTTCGGGGCAATCCTAAGGAAACAGGGAAAAGCCACGGGCTGGAACTGGCTTGCCAGAATTCTGAATTCAAGTAATGAGCCCCGCACCCCCCAAACCCCCCAGCCCCGCTTCATGCAAGCTCTCCTCCTCCGCCTCCTTTCTCCCCAAGCCAATGTTGTAGCTGGAGGGCCACGTGTTTAAAAAGGCTATTGGCCCCCTCCTCTAGGCTGCAATTTGTCTGTTCTCGAGCTGGCCCTGGAAGGGACAGCGGAGGCCATCTAATTCAAGTTCCTCATTTTGTTGTGGGAGAGCTGGACTGGGAAAGGTGCCCTTTCCAGAACGGCAGGCTCCGATGGGTATCTTTAAAGACAGAGGCATTTCTTTAGCTTGATGGTCGGGAGGCAGGAGCAGGAACGGGCAAGCTGCCTTCCTAAAGAGACAAAGTTCAGGATTTTTGTATCCTAAATGAGTAGGGTCTGCGTAACTTGAAAAAGAAAGATGGGGAGGGGGATAAACAAAGGAAACCAGGGGGAATAGGTGACATAGTAAGGTGCCTTGAAGTGGGAGGGGGGGGCGGGAGGGCAGAAGCATAGGTATACATCGTTTATGATATCCTGATCATAAAGGTGGGTGAGCTGCCTATCTTGAGCTACCTAGTGATGTCTGAGGCACAAACAGAAGGTATTCCTCTGTGCTTAGACCCCTATCATAAAACTAGTGTAAATACAGCTAAAGCAAGAGGGGGAGAATCCTTTGTTTATTCAACCATATCTTGGGCCCCATCAGGGCCAGCTTTCTTCCACAGCACTGTAGGGGTGAAATTCCTCATGTAATCTTGGATCTAGGATTTCTCTAGGAATTTGAGGTGTGGCTGGTGATCCTGTGCCCATCTCAATTTTGCAGTTGAGGAAACTGAGACCTGGGGAAGTTGAGCTGGAAGGGACCTCTGAGGCCATCTAATTCAACTTCCTCATTTTATAGTTGAGTAAATAAGATGGGGGCAGTTAAGCAACTGGCAAGGTAGAATTTGAGCCCTAGCCCTCCACCTGGAGAGTGATTACTCTTTTCATTATTTCAAAATAAGATCTTCTCTATTTTTCTTTCGCTCATAAATGGTCTGACCTCTGTTGATAGGGGATGTGGAGAGAAGCAGAAAAGAATCCTGCATAAACTGCACTGTTTTGAAGTGCTTGACTAATTAGTGCCCATGAACCATGAGACTGAACTCTACTTGAAATTTACTATAGAGATGAGCCAAGTTTTACAAATGATTAGAATAATTAAGTAGTTTCCATTGGCCAGTGTTTCAATAAGGTCAAAATAGTTCATTAAAAAGGCCATCATAATTTACTATCAGACTTCCTTCAGAAAACTGGCTTTTCTTTGAGATAATTCCTTTTTCAGATCATTCCATTGGACTTTTAAGTTGATAATTTATTAATTCATTGTTGCCTATCCCTCCAAGAAAAGTTTCCAAAGATCATATGAGGCAACTTTTTGTCCTTGAAAATGCTTTTTTTGATTTGTGTTTATTTGCAAATGCTCAAAGACTATAAAGAAATAAAAAGTAGTCATTGTTACAGCATTTAGATGGGAGAGTACATTCAATTTCCCCTGGGAGATATAATATAAATAAGAAAAACCTTATTAATGTTTTCTTCTGTCTTCTCGCCACTAAGCTAAAAAAATTTGTCTTCATAGTGTCTTGTTCACAATTAAACCTCCATATAAAAAGCACATTACAAAGACCAGATTCAGGCAGAATCGTGAAGGAAGTAAGACTTTTCATTGACACCTGAGGTCAACTTCCCTTCTCTGCTGCCACTGTCAAACTTTCTCCAACTTTAGCAACCCAGTGCTCTCAAAACAGCCCAAGACAATGTTCTGAAAGGCAATGAGTTCCCATTTGCAGAGGAATTTTCCTTTTAAATCTTGCCTCTGAGTTACAGATGAGTAGACTGAAGAGAAGGAAGGGAACTAGCCTGTCAGAGCAAGCATCCTAACCCAGGTCTTTGGCTTCCAAATCTAGCTCTCTTCCCATAGCATCAAACTGCCTCTCTTGCCCCAGGTGCTTGGCTCTACTCACTAACTGTTGCAATTCTTGCAACACCCTTCAACAGAAAATACTTGTGTTCAGCACCAAAGCCCTAAATTGTTACTGTAAGACAGTTTTCACATGAAGAAATCAAAACTATCAATAAGCACATGAAAAAGTGTTTTAAATCCCTCTTGATTAGAGAAATGCAAATTAAAACAACTCTGAGGTACCACATTGAAAAATGAGGGGGTATCCCTCAATTAAGGAATGACTGAACCAATTGTGGTATCTGATGGTGATGGAATACTATGGTGCTCAAAGGAATAATGAACTGGAGGGATTCCATGTGAATTAGAATGACCTCCAGGAATTGATGCAGAGTGAGAGGAGCAGAACCAGAACATTGTACACAGAGACTGATACACGGTGGTACAATCAAACATAAAGGACTTCTCTACTAGCTGCAATGCAATGATCCAGGACAATCCAAGAATGCTATCCACATCCAGAGAAAGAACTGTGGGAGCAGAAATGCAGAAGAAAAACATATGATTGATCACATAGTTTAATACGGATATGATTGGGGTTTTGATGTTAAAAGATCACTCTATTGCAAATATGAGTAACATGGAAATAACTTTTGAACAATGATACATGTATAAACCAGTGGAATGGTTTGTCATTTCCTGGGAGAGGGAAGAGGGGTGAGAAAAATCATAAATCATGAGATCATGAAATAATATTCTAAATTTTAAAAATTGAAAAAAAATGTTGCCATAAGAAGGAAGGATGAAAGATAGAATAAGTTTTTATATAGTGCCTACTAAATACTAAGTTCTTTTTTTTTTAACCAGTGTTATCTCATTTGATCCTCAAAGCAATCCTGTGAGATAGATGTTATTAAAACTCCTATTTTACAGGCCGGGGAAACAGAAGTAAATAGAGATTAAGTGACTGGCTCAGGGTCACACATTTTATAACTATCTAAGGCCATATTTGAATTCACATCTACCTGCCTAGCATTCTAGCATTCTCTTCAATTGCCCCATGGAACTGCCACAAGATGAATGATGCTAAATATCTTTATCTGTATTCTTAACATTTGCAAAATACTTGGTAAAGGATATAGTCTTGTGGTGCCCATACTTGAGTATTTTGTTTTTAAAAACTTTTTAGCCTCTCATTTAGACCTAAACCTTTGGTTCCAAAGATGGAGGGAAAAAATTTTGAATCAATGGCAAATGTAGGCTTGAAAGAAGAGGATATTTTCTAGCAATTATTGCTGAATAAGGTGACCTCAAAAGGTAATGGGCTCTCCCTCCCTGGAGGTCTTCAAGTAATGACTGAAGAACTTATAAGCAATGATGTGGAAAGGATTGTTATTGAAGTACAAATGAGGTGAGATGTACTTTGAGGTCTGTCCCCACTCTGAATAGTGGATATAGAGTTAGACTTAAGTTGGGGAGATCTGAGTTCAAATCCCAACTTAGACACTAACTATGTGACTTGAGAATCACTTAACCCATCCATTAATTGTTAACCTCTGTTTCTGTTCCCTCATTTGAAAAAGAAGTGATTAGCCAAACCTCTGAGGTCCCTTTGACATTTAAATTTGTGATCTTGTTAGAATCCAATGATTTCATGACTCACTACTTGAAAGGCTTTGTATTCTACTACATAAATGCCCAGAACCTCAAATCAGGTGAGGCATTAATTTGGAACCTGAGGGGCCAATTCCTAAGACCTATGCAATTGCCTACTCTTTCTATGGGAAAGAACAGACTTGATGGCAGACTTTCCAGGGTACCATTTTGGATCTTAGCTCATATTTTCTTTTCAGAAGTAAATTCAATAACCTTTAAGTAATTTCTATACAGTGTGAGGTGAGGTTAATAGTGGAGGGAGGAAGGAATATGTACTTTTTAAATGTCTTAAAAGTTTTTGTTGTTGTTCAGTCATGTCCAACTCTTTATGATCCTTTCCTGGGGTTTTCTTGGCATTCCTTTCTTGGAGTGGCTTGACATTTCCTTCCCAGCTCATTGTACAGATAAGGAAACTGAAACAAATAGGATTAAGTGACTTGCCTGGAGTCACATAGCTAATAAGAGTCTGAGGCTAAGACTTGAACTCAGGTCCTTCTGACTCCAGGTCCAGAGCTCTGTCTACTGTACCACCCAGCTCTTGATGGTATGTGGTCCTCAATTGTAGACTTAAGATCTCTACTAGTGAAGATTGTAAACCTTTTGAAAAAAAGTCAGTTTTTACTACCCTAAATGACCCTTGACTATCTCCTTCTAATAAGTTCTCCATTGAATACCTACCTGACAACTTGATGGGGACATCCTTTAGTTCTTTTAATATGTCTGCTACCAAGGCATATGTATGATACCACCCACCCATCAGTAATCCTCTCTCTCATGACTTTTCCAATCTATCTTTCTTTCTAGTCACACATATCCCAAGCAGGCTTGAGCAAATCCAGATCCTATCAGTCCTCAAGGACCAATTGTCAAATTTTCAATGTGAATGTTTACCCTTTGGAAATAGAAAAATGCTATAAATGAAGACTTGATTTTATCATTTTGTTGATTGTCTAGACTTCAGAAAATGATTTAGAAAACATTAATAACAAAGATTTAACTGAAAAGTGTGTTGTGAGTACTTTTCCCCCAAGAGAACTAGTTGTGAAACATGGATTTTACACTTTCTTGAACAAATTCCAATGGTAAAAACATTGTGTCCTTCTTGCATACACCCTGTGTCTGTCAATTGCTTTTAGTATCACTTGCAAGTTGGATTTTTTCTAAGATTATGGTGGTCAGTGATTGCCATACACATGGCATCATTGGGAAAATAGAAACTTTTTTGAAAAGCACTTTCCCTAAGAACTATCAGTCATTTATTAAATGTTTGTTGCCTACTATGTGCCAGGCAGCTAGATGGCTTTGGAACAGTTAGATAGCTTAGTGGAGTCAGGAAGTCAGGAAGATGGGAATTCAAATCTGGACTCAGATACTTACTAGCTCTGTGCCCCTGTGCAAGGCACTTAATCTCTGTTTGCCTTAATCCACTGGAGAAGGGAATGGCAGAAAATGTCTTTGCCTAGAAAACCCCTTGGAAGATATCAGTGTGTTACATATTGGTCCATGGAGCCACAAAAAATTTGGTCATGACTAAACAACAACAATGTTCCAGGCACTGGGCTGAGCACTGGAAATCCAAATTTATAAATAGTTCTTGCTCTCAAGGATCTTGTAATCTAATGGGAGTGGGGAGGGAAAGAACATAAAGGGAGGATGCAAAGAATGGGGAAGAGAGTGAAGATACTTGTCCTAGAGGGAATCCAAACTGCAGCTGAATAAAAAATGGAAATATCTAGTTTAGGTGCTCTCTTTAAATGGAGGTTATAGACAGGGTAGAATGATTTGGCATCCAATCTGAGAGGCTGTAGAGGCAGAGAGTCCTGATGAGATGTGAATTGCATGGGTTGATATGATTTTGAAGAGTGAAGAGATTTTTGAGACATGATGGAGAAGTTGAAAAGAATATAGCTAGGTAGGAAATGAGAGCTGGTCTTAACATAAGAATAGCTAACAATCTCACACACTTGAAGTGTCCCAAGTACATGTCAGCTGAATGATGCAACTAGGATGTCAGTGCTTGTCAATTATCATAGTAGTTTATAATACTTTGCATCAATCATCTCATCTTACATAGATCTTTTGTATTGGTTCAAAGGCAGAAGAGCAGTAAGAGTTAGACAATGAGTGTTTAGTGATTTGCCCATGATCACACAGCTAGGAAGTGTCAGAGGCTGGATTTTAACACAGAATCTCCCATTTCCAGGCCAAATGCTCTATCCACTGAGCCATTTGGCTGTCCTCACATCTTATGTGATTCTGAAAATTATCCTGTGAGATGAGCAAGGAAAACATTGTTATCTCTATTTTATAAAAGAGGAAACAAAGGCCGAGAAAAGTGGAGGAATTTGTCCAAAATCACAAAACCAGTGAGTTTCAGAGCTAAAACCTAAATCTAGATTTCTTGATTACAAAGCCAACCTTTTGTATTGCATCATTGTTTCCCAGGATGGCTCATGCTATGAACTATAAATATTCTAAGAATTTAGGTTTCTAGAATGTTGTGTAAAATCAAAATTATATCTCTAATAATAAAAATATTATATTTTAAAAGATTTGTTAAAGATCATTAGAAATCAAGAAATAAAAAGGATACAAAATTAAAACCATGTGCCCATGGCTGATCAGCCAGGTCAAACGCCCACCTTACCACCACCAATCTCGTGACAGGAAGTAAAGAGATGGGACCTTCCACATCCCCACCTAATATCCCCTATCTACAGGAAGTATGTAATGGCAGGAAGTCAGTGGGCTCCTGGGAAATGTAGTTCTTTTTTAGGGTAACAGATTTTCAATTATACATTCCCCCTGAGATCCGTGGAAGACTGGTCTCTCCAATTTATCTTGTAAAAATAACCAACTTTGCACAGAATAGTATACATGTCAGACCTTTGGGAGAGGGCTTTAAAACCAAGCAAGACATAGAAAGAATCACAAAATGTAAAATAAATAATTTTGACTACATCAAATGAAAAAGCTTTTGTACAAACAAAACCAATGTAACTAAAATCAGAAGGGAAACAACAAATTGGGGAAAAATCTTCATAGAAACCTCTGACAAAGGTTTAATTACTCAAATTTATAAAGAGCTAAATCAATTGTACAAAAAATCAAGCCATTCTCCAATTGATAAATGGGCAAGGGACATGGATAGGCAGTTCTCAGATAAAGAAATCAAAACTATTAATAAGCACATGAAGAAGTGTTCTAAATCTCTTATAATCAGAGAGATGCAAATCAAAACAACTCTGAGGTATCACCTCACACCTATCAGACTGGCTAGCATGATAGCAAAGGAAAGTAATGAATGCTGGAGGGGATGTGGAAAAGTGGGGACACTAATTCATTGCTGCTGGAGTTGTGAACTGATCCAACCATTCTGGAGGGCAATTTGGAACTATGCCCAAAGGGCAACAAAAGAATATTTACTCTTTGATCCAGCCATAGCACTGCTGGGTCTGTACCCCAAAGAGATAATGAACAAAAAGATTTGTACAAAAATATTCATAGCTGCGCTCTTTGTGGTGGCCAAAAACTAGAAAATGAGGGGATGCCCATCAATTGGGGAATGGCTGAGCAAATTGTGGTATCTGTTAGTGATGGAATATTATTGTATAAAAAGGAATAATAAAGTGGAGGAATTCCATGGAGAATGGAACAACCTCCAGGAAGTGATGCAGAGCAAGAGGAGCAGAACCAGGAGAACATTGTACACAGAGACTAATACACTGTGGTATAATCGAATGTAATGGACTTCTCCATTATTGGCAGTGTAATGTCCCTGAACAATCTGCAGGAATCTAGGAGAAAAAACACTATTCATAAGCAAAGGATAAACTATGGGAGTGGAAACACCGAGGAAAAGCAATTGCCTGACTACAGCGGTTGAGGGGACATGACAGAGGAGAGACTCTAAACGAAACTCTAATGCAAATATTGACAACACGGAAATGGGTTTGAATCAAGGACATATGTGACACCCAGTGGAATCACGCGTCGGCTATGGGGGGTGGGGGGTAGAAAAAGAAAATGATCTTTGTCTTTAAAGAATAATGCTTGGAAATGATCGAATAAAATATTATTTAAAAAAAAAGAAAAACATTCTAAATTGACTAAATAAAATTTTCAAAAAATAAGAATAAAATAAAATCATCTGGTTCTTGCCAAAAAACAAACAAACAAACAAAAAAATAACCAACTTTGAAATTGCAATAATTTGAGGATAAAAGAAAAAGAGAACAAAACCAATGATTGCTAGGTACATTGACAAAAAGCCAGTTGGGGGAAGTCCCCTTCAGCATGAGAGTGTACATATAAGACAAATGCATTCAATCCCACATAGTTCAAATCACCACATCCCAAAGTTCACTCTGGCTCTTCTGGTGCAGCTTGTGATCTGTGTAGACATCTTCATGGTGCCTTCTCCAAAGAGTCCATCTTCTGGATTCGGAGAGGTAGCGTGTTTCTTAACCTAAAATTACTCTCAAAAAGAATTTAAACTTTGCAATTAAAAATAATAATAATTATATATACCCCCCCGAAGAGAGTGATTGAAAAACAAAGGGATCACTTAGGGATGCATGACTGAGTTATGAGGTATATGAATCAATTGGCAGAGAAATCAAAACATCAAGAAAAATCCAAATAAAAGAGAAAATAATTTGTGGATGAAATATAGACATCAAAGTCTTATGTATAAAAAAAATCTAAGTAAAAGAAAAATAAATCCATAACAGGTTCTTGAATCAGGGCCCAATTAAAGTGTTTTCTATCCCACAAATCTGTAAAACAAAATGTAGTAATATTTCCCTTACCCATTTGCAGCCAAGACTACAAGAAGTTGCCATGCTATAAGAGGAAAAAGAGGGACTGATAGGGAAATGTCATTCCCTGGTCTGATTTTACCTTCACTCTCAGGGATACTGGAGCCAGAAAAAAATTGATGTCATGTATTGATATAGAGGTGTGTGATACAAAGAAGTCCTGAATTTAACATATGTTAAACAGCCACAACCTTGAGTCTCACACATGATCAAGTCCTAGCGCTCTTTAGGCAGAATGTCATCAATCTACATAAGAATGGTTTGATCTCTTTGATCTTGTGCTCAATTGTGTAAACCTCAAAATTTCTTAGACTTATAAATGTTGGAAATTTCACCATTGGGAAATTTCATACTTGAAAAATTTCCTATTGATAGTGGGTCTTGACTATTGGAATGTGAACCCCATTGGCATGGGAGGTTCCTTCTCCTTCCCTTCTTAAGATTACTTTAGGACAGAAACCCTTTGCTGAACAATGGAAAGGACTTTGACCTATGCTTAAGCATAGAACAGGAATTTCTTTGAGTCATGATTGATTTTAGAATTGATACAATGGAGATACTTGGAATCAATCTCCACCCTATTCAGTCCTAACAGGATTGAGTAAGGGCTGCAGCCTAGATCAAAATTTAATTATTCCAATCTCTACCCTACTCAGGTTAACAGGATTTATAAAGGGCTGTAGCAAAGGATCAAAGATTTAATTATTTGAAAATATGACCTTCAACAGACATGTGCAAAGCCAGACCTCTGGGCGGTCCTGGGTTAAGCTAGAGCCTCCATTGGCACAGGGAAATTGATGGACATGTGATTGGGAGATGTGAGGACTGAGGGGAGGCAACTTGGATGGTTTCCTTAAAGATAGGGGAGTCTGAAGACTCGAGGTGGAGGTTGAGAAGTTGGTCGGTGTGGTTGGTGTGTGCTCTGAGAAGCTTGCTCTGAAGGAAGCTGAAAGTGGGGGCCTCTGAGACTGTTTCTCCATTTTGGTCACGTGAGTAATAGGGACTGATCTCTTTTCTTTGCCCCAGTTATCTAAGGGCTTGGGCCTTTTGGCCCAGCCTAAACAGAAGGGGTATTTAAGCCCTATTCCCTTCTCTCCCCTTTCTCTCTCCCTCTCTCTCTCTCTCTCTAATACCTTTCTTCCTCCTATTGTAATTAAACTCCATAAAAGATTGACTGCTGACTTAAGTTTTCATTTAGGAATTACATAGCTGATTCCTTGGTGACCTTAAATTAATATATATCAGTCTTTTAAAAGTGATTTCCTTGTAACAATTGGCACTATGCAAGTAGTTTTGTGCTTCTTTGGCACTGTGCAATGGCTCTTTTTGTATTCCTTTCTCCTGGAATGAGACAGAATCATTAAGCAAAGTCCCATAAAATTTTTTTTTAACAATCAATGGCATCATTTTTATACTCTAAAGCTTTTTGGGTATGCATTGACATTATAGCAAATATATTTTAAACTTATATTGCTGCAAAATCAAAAAAGTTAAAGAAAATATTCTCAATACTGGTGACACATGCTTCAAATACAAAAAGGAGAGGAAAAATTTAAAAAACTGAAATAATATATTGCACATGCAAGCAAAAACAATAATAAAAATATTTTATAAATAAAAAATATATAGCATACAATCATTGACACTCTGTGTCAGCTAAGTAAAGGTAGAATACAAAGGTTTCTCACCAAAAAATGAGATCCATTTCTTTTTTATTTAACCACTGTGTGAATATAAGTGATTTTCAGAATAAAACAGTAATACAGTAGATAATGCACATTAAAAGAAGTACCAAAGTCCCCCAAATTCACAATAGCCTAGTTAAGTACAATAACAAACAAACTCACTGTCATATTTCATATAAGTTGCTATATGACAAAAAAAACCCCTATGAAATCATGAATTTGTCACAATTTTTACAGATGTAACAAATCTTTCAACCTTGGCAAATATATTTTTAAACAAAGTAAAACTTCTTTGGTTCTAGAACATTACCAAGAAATCTAGATTGTTCTGGTGGAAGTAAATTAACTTGAAAAGATTTTTCAGGAGCTCTTTTATTGACTTCCTGATTCATAGAAATACCTTGGTAGGAACATTTCTTTGTTTCTCTACCTTTAATACAGCATTCTTTAAAATATAAACATTTTTTAAAACCATCCATTTAGATACTATAGAATTACCATTTAAATTCTTAGCTCATTAAATTCTCCAAAGGTTGTTAGCCAGGTTGAGTTCATCCATCATCATCTATGTGACAATTTACAAATCCAAAAATATAAAGAAAAAAGGCTATTTTTTATATGGGCTTATTCAATAATATTTGTTCAGTATAGTTATAGGGGAAAGGTAACAGAATATAATAGTAGTTAAAACACAGTAGATTAAACTGATTCAGTGCAACAGAATAGCATTAAATACATTAATATAGGAGCTTAAAACAACAAAATTTAATCTTAAACAAAACAATCAGCAAATACAATAAATACATAGATTTTGGTTAAAAAATGGAGTCTGAAAAGGCCTAAAATTTCACCTGCATACCCTTTAAAGTTCCTTTTTCTAAAATTCAGATCCCTATTGTCAGCATTGTGGTATCTCCCATAGTGAGGGAGAACATGGGTTTTAGAAATCTCAAACTGGGCAGACCCAAATGGCAAAGAGTTGCAGAGAGATAAGTGAAAGGATCAGTGCACTCATGAAAAAACATCCTAAATCTGGAAGCTGTTTGAAATAGGTAATGAACTGCTCTTTCATAGAATAAGCCATGCTTTTAATCAACTTACTATATGGAAGACTAACTTCCTTCTTTTCATCCACCCCCACCCAGGTACCCTGCCATGTGGAGGCTAATTGTTGCCTAAGGAAAGAACACCCCAGTTTTGTTTTATTTTTACCATCTGCCCTGACTCCTAGCTTCTTGGTGGCAGCAATCAGCAACTGCAATAGGGGTCAGGATCTGGTCAGAGGCTGATTTTAGGAGCAGAGCTGCTGGAGGCCTGAGACTGGGGGCCAGATGAGTGATTGGGGTCAGGGGCTGGAGGAAACAGTATCAGCAACATCAGAGTCAGCAGTGAGAAACGAGGAAGGAAGGATGAATGAGGAGCGAAGGACTCAAGCAGTTGGGTGAGAGAAGAGATTTGTTTCTTCTTTGCCAAGAGTCCCCTGGCTAAAAATAGCCTGGCCAGTAGAGAGAGCAAGCAACTGGGCAAAAAGTAGGAAAAGAAAAACTCATCAGCTTCAAAGAGAGTTGGAGTTTGCAAGGGTGGGTGGGGTGGGCAAAGAGCCTTGGCAGGAGAAATGTGACTTAAAAAAATTATCTAGGCTATCTTTTAAAAAATTGAGAGAGTTTCTCATCCCTTCATGGTCACCAACTGTAAATTCTAAAATTATATATCTAATAATAAAATATTATATTTTAAGAGATTTATTAAAGATCATTAGAAATCAAGGAATAAAGAGGATACAAAATGAAAACCATGTAGATCAGCCAGTTCAAAAACATTACTTTCAAGTCAACAAAGCTAAAGGAAAACATTTATAAACTCACATTATATAGTTTCATTCTTACAAAATACTTTATGTAGATTATCCCATTTGAACCTCCCAAATCACTTTATTTTTATTTCTATACTACACTATATATACATTCTACAGGTGGGTCATACTTAGAAGCAGAAGTTATAAAACTGGATTAATCTTATGTACCCAAAGTCACATAACTACTTACATTCAAGGTTTGGTCTTGAATACATGTCTTCAGAATTGAAATCTGATCATCCCACTAATGGTTCCATCCTGTCTCATTCTATTCTCAAATTCCAAATCCTAATCCCAAAGCCTACTTTGATTTCCTGCTTACCTCCTTCCCTTTCCACCTTCTCCTTCAACCAAACAATAACAAAACAAGGCTATGTTGCATTTGAGTGCCTATGAAATTCTCTTTGAAAACACCACCCAGACCTTTCTTGTAGTTCTTCTCTGTTCCCTTTCCAAACCTGACCTCTGCAGTTCATTTATTTATAGCTTATCTTTATTTTATTTTTTAATGAACTTTTTACAGTGCCTATCCTATATAAGTCACATTATCCTGATGAGGGAAGTCCTCCTAATATCAAAATGCTTGAGTAATTAATGGTTACCTAAGTAACTCAAGCCTCAAAGCTGATTGATATGGGACTCTCTCTTCTTTTGTGATGAACAATGACCCATATTTGTGTGAGGAGCAGAGTAGATCTGGTACAAATGGGATGAAAAGAGAAATCTGGTCTCTTCAAGCTTTTAGGATTCTTCTAATTTCCAGCATCATGAGAGAAGGTATGGACAATGATATTCTCTCTTTAGAGCTATGAAGGGAGGATGACAAGAAAGAAGTCAATATGTAGAATTTTGATCTTGTCCTTATTCTTAGTCTGCCTCATGAGATATTTCAGGGATTCCTAGTTTTGGTGAGAACTTCCTCTTCTACCTTCCCTCCTAACAGGAATTAAGGTATCCCTTGGAGAAGACTTGGGGGAAGAGATGCTAGAGATATCTAGTCCTAATTCCCTGTGAGCCACACACAACAAATATTTTCCCTGGTTTAAATTTACTTCAGAGGTTTTCTTTTGTGCTTTAGAGAGATATAAAGGCTTTAGAAATCATTAAGTAAAATTTGGGAAGCTTTCTTACTCTTAAGAGTTAAGAGAACAGGTTCTGTCAACTAGACTATCAAGAGAGACTACAGTTCTACTCTTTTCCCCCATCTTTCTTTAGATGATCTCGCTGTTTATTGTTAAATTTTTGATCTTTAATTTCTCCATTTGTGATACATCCAGTAAGGCCTTACCCTGACTATTGAAAAGCTCCCCAAAATCTTTCCCCAGAATTAGTCAACATAAAATCAACTACCACAGTCTCATGAAACTTTTGTTGTCATTTCTATTGTAACTGACTCTTCATGACTCCATTTAGGGTTTTCTGGGCAAAGATTCTGGAGGGTTTTGCTGTGTCCTTCTCCAGCTCATGAGGAATGAGGATAGAATGAGGAAACTGAGGCAAACAGGGTTAAATGACTTGCCCAGGGTCACACAGCTAGTATCTGAGGCCAAATTTGAATTCAGGTCTTCCTGATTCCAGGTCCAATGCTCTATACACTGAGATACCTATATAATAGGAATAGTAGTAGTAGTAGTAGTAGTAGTAGTAGTAGTAGTTAGTAGTAGTAGTAGTAGTAGTAGTAGTAGTAGTAGTAGTAGTAGTAGTAGTAATAGTAGTAGTAGTACCTTTTTTACATATCTCTTAGATTTTATTGGGTGTGATCTTATTGTAAAGCTGAACCAGACCACAACCCAGGCAGAAATCAGAGCTGAGGGCCTATATTTAGAAAGAGCAAATGGATTCCTGTTGAATGCAGCCAGAATGGAACCCTGCAATCAAAAAGTTATCAATGATCTGCTTATATATGTCCATGTTGTGCCTCCTCCCCCCACCCCCAACTCCAAAAGAATGCAAGTTTCTCAAGGGAAGTGAATATTTATTTTTCATTTTTGTATCCACAGAGCCTGGCATAGAGGAGACACTTAATAAATGCTTGACTTCAGTGGGAGATGCCCAAACCTTGAATAGGAGAATGTCTTCAGACTTCTCCTGGTCAAATCCTTTATAGTCTAGGGCAGCAATTCTCAATGTTTTTAGTCTCAGGACTCTTTTGCATTCTTAAATATTATGAAAGTCCCCCAAAAGCCCTTCAATCAGAGGAGAGAGGAGGTTGAGGGATTGGATTTCAATTAGGACTTGAGGGAGCAGAGTAGTGGTAGAGTTGAAAACTGGTAGAGCAGCAGACCCTGAGTGGAGTTGGCATTTATATAGTGTCTTAAAGTTTGCAAAGAGCTTTACAAATATTATCTAATTTGATCCTCACATACCATAAGAAGTGATAATCAGGTTAATTTTTTTTAAACCCTTACCTTCTGTCTTGGAATCAAAATTGTGTATTGGTTCTAAGGCAAAGGAGTGGTAAGGCCTGTGGAAAGGAAACAAGACTGACAGTTTGTGGGGGAAGGGGCCAACTGGGAGTGGCAATTGGGTCTTGTGACTAGCACTTCCTTCCTGACGGGTGTGGCAGTTGGGTCTTGTGACTAGCACTTCCTTCCTTCCTTCCTGCCAGGGGGGGACTGGCTTCCTGGTGTTGGAGGAGGAAGGAGCTTGCTATCCCAGTCTGGTGTGGTGCTCCTCTTCTTGGTTCAGCCTGAAAATTCAAGCCCAATCTCTTCTGAAGGTTAGAGCTGTTCTTGTGTGCTTTCTGTCTACTGCTAAGATTCTAAAAAGACAAAACTGGACTGATATAGAGTAGACGGGAGTGGGAGAACCCTCCACCAGCCTCTGGGGCCTGGCCTCAGGTCTGAAGCTGAGAAAATACTCCAATCCCAACTGGTTTTTCCAAGACCTCTGTTTGTTATTAGCTTGGAATAATTGTGCCTTTAAATAACAGTTTCAAACCATGTGACCCATTTTTCCACAGAGGAAACATTTGGGTAAATTTCTTCTTTGATTGCCTTATGTGTAATTTCTTGTGGGTTTGTATGATTGCAGAGTGGCTAGATTTTTTATTTCTTCAATTTCTTTATATTTACTTGAACTATTTGCCTCCTTGAGCTTGGCTTTAAGCTCTTTTATTATTTCATCCTTTTCCTCTAGCATTTCTTTATGACCTGAAAATATGTAAGTTGCAGTTTTTCTTAAATCTTCCAGACTTAGTGTTTCCCAATCTGGGCATTGAAATTTAAAATATGATCTAATAGGTGTGTTACTGCCTTTCACAAATTGTCTCCTTATGTGTTGGAGATTTTGTTCAGTTAAATTTTCAAATCCAAGCACATCCTCTGCTACTTCAATCACTCTATAGAGGAACTTTGATGGATGTTCCCCACTTTCCTGTCTCAATCTCTCAAATTTTCCCCAAGTATCTGGTCTTTTTGAAAAACTTTTCATTGCCTCTAATAAATCTTCTCTGGCCTTTCTTAGGTAACATAGATTTTCATTATTAGATAACTCTAAGTCTGTTCCTTCCTCTGGCCATGATGTTAAATTTGGATTGTTTCTTGTTTCATCAAGAAATTGTTGTTTTTCCCTTTTTGAAAATAATTCTGAGAGAAGAATTTCAGTGTCCTGGAAATCCTAATTGCTCTTTTAAATTCTTTTAAACATCTCATCGGTTCTGAAAACCAGGAAGGCATCCGTTTTTTCAGACTTTCAAGGTCAGCTGTTGTAAATGGTTTATGTGTTTTAATATGAATTATGCCACTCTCTGGTTGTAGGCTTGTTTGATCTCTTAGTGGTAATATTGGTATTCCACCTTCAGCCCCATCTGTATTATCTTGCTGAACTACATTGTTACTTTTAGGTATGTCTTGTTGTGTGTTAATACCTTTGCCACATTGTTTCTCTTCAGTCAGTTGCTTCATCATTTCCTTTATTTGCATCATCTCCTCTTTTATGGCTAAAATCATCACAGCCATTTCATTATCTTTTGCTTTTTTTTCCAAAAATTAGTTGCACACCTTTTTTTAGGGCATAGTATAATTTGGTTACTAAGTCTAATGCTCCAGCATATGTGGGAATTAATGAAATCAAGCAATACATACTTATATTTAGCCATTGCAAACTTTCATAGATGCTAAGCAGAAAATAAATATAATCCGGAATCATGACAAAAAATAAGTCGTAAAGCATATAAAAGAAATATGCAATCCAGGCTAGATAATCCATGGCAAGTAATCGTTTCTTTGCTGTCTTGTATCTTGAAAAGCCTTTTGCAACAGAAAAAATGTTTTTAAGTCTGGCCCTTTAAGAGTCACCTCCTCCCTTCAGGAGGAGTGGTTTCTTTTGGGTGTGGTATCATTAGGCAGATTAGCTGCACTCAGCACTGCTCTCAAAATGGTTACTTTTCATCACACAGGCTTTTGAAATGTAGTCAGGCCTGACTTCTGTGACAACTCTAACTGACTTCTTTTTTCCCAAATTCTTGACAAAAATAGGTTGGAAAACCTAGCTGGCTCTGCCAAAAACTGTAATATTTATTGGTAAAGGAAATAGGATTGGAAAAATGGGGGATAATGGGAGGTTTGTAGCAGGGGTATGGAGGAGTTAAGGAGAGAGTGAATATTGCTTGGAGACTTAAAGGAGGAGATGCCCCCTGCTGAGAGGAAACAACAGGGGTCTGATAAGGATTGTTTGTTGTAGAATGACTGAACTGAAGTTCAGCTCCCTCTATGACCAGAAAAAATAGTCCACTTATCTGACTGCAAATTCAAATAATATAAAGTTTAATAACTAGTTGGGATTGGAGTTTTTTCTCAGCTTCAGACCTGAGGCCAGGCCCCAGAGGCTGGTGGAGGGTTCTCCCACTCCCGTCTACTCTATATCAGTCCAGCTTTGTCTTTTTTAGAATCTTAGCAGTAGACAGAAAGCAAACAAGAACAGCTCTAACCTTCAGAAGAGATTGGGCTTGAATTTTCAGGCTGAACCAAGAAGAGGAGCACCACACCAGACTGGGATAGCAAGCTCCTTCCTCCTCCAACACCAGGAAGCCAGTCCCCCCCTGGCAGGAAGGAAGGAAGGAAGTGCTAGTCACAAGACCCAACTGCCACTCCCAGTTGGCCCCTTCCCCCACAAACTGTCAGTCTTGTTTCCTTTCCACCCTCCCCTTAACTCCTCCATACCCCTGCTACAAACCTCCCATTATCCCCCATTTTTCCAATCCTATTTCCTTTCCCAATAAATATTACAGGCCTATGCAATGGGGGACAAATGACTTGCCCAGGGTCACAAAGTAGGAAGTATCTGAGGCCAGATTTGAATCTAGGACCTCCCATCTCTAGAACTGACTCTCAATCCACTGAGCCACCCAGGAGCCCCCCACGTTAATTTTTTATGGAAAAATCTACAGGAAATAATGAAGAATGAAATGGTTAGAGTCAAGGAAGTATTATGTATAGTTATAGAATTAATATTCAAAGAATGACTTGTGAATGTCTACCTCCAGAGAATGAATTGAAAAATAGAAACACAAAAACACCAACCCATCTTTTTGTGTTGGATGATACCTTCTATGTTGCAGGAATGCAAAGGAGGGGTGGAAATACCTGGAAATAAGTTCTATTAAAAAATAAATGAGAGAGCAGTTAGGTGGCTCAGTAGTTTGATAGCCAGTCCTAGAGGCAGGAGGTCTTGGGTTCAAATCTGTACTCAGTTACATTGTGTGACAATGAAAAAGAAATTTAACCCCCCTTACAAAGTCCTTATTACTCTTCTTCCTTGGAACCAATAGATGGTATTGATTCTAAGATGAAAAGTAAGAATTTTTAAAAGTCAAAATAAATTAATAAATGACTGAACAAACAAATAAATATTTAAACATATTTATTAAATTAATTAAATTAAACCTATTTAATAAATTAATTCCATTAAATAATAAATAAATATTAATATAAGTATTAATTAAATAAATTATTTTCACTATAACCTTAACAAAGTAATTCTATTATTATCCTCATTTTACAGATGAAGAAACAGGAAAACAGAGGTTTGATAATTTGCCCAGGATCACACATCTAGTAAATATATGATATCAAATTTAGTTTACATTTCTTTAATCCAAGGCCAGATTCTTATCTACTGTACCACTTATTCTGACAAAGAAAGATACATAAGAATATTCTAACCACCCCCCCAAAAAAAACTATTATTCTCCAAAATTCTTTGAAGTTTTTTGTTGATAACACTGGTCAGTTCTATATGCAGTCATTGGTTAGGTGGTTTACCATTAGCTTAAGATCACAGATTTAGATTTAGAAGACACCTCAGAAACCATCTTCCCCTATCCCGTTATTTTAATGCTGAGAAAAATGAGACCCAGAGAGATATTCTGACTTGCCCAAAGATACGCAAGCAGTAAGCTAGTGAATATAAAAGGCAGAAATTAAACCCAACTCTCCTGACTTCAGAATTATTTCTCTATCATCCCTTGTTAATTCCATGTTAATATTATTGTGGTGGAAAGGTATAAGGGATGTTCAGAGCACCTCTTGTGAGAAGGCCAGTGTTCTGTACACTATGACACCATCTAGCTGCCCAAGGAGACTAGCATCTCCAGTAAGAGGGCTTGCCAAATCCTCTTAAAGGCTGCTTATCCACCTTTGAGTTCCACCCAACTCTCTTGCTGCAGAAAAGCTGTAGCACAGGCAGCAGCCAGACCTGGGTAAAACCGTCTCAGCAGAAGGGCTAAGGCAGGTTGAAGGTAACTGACAAGGCTCAAACCAATTGATGAGTTAGGAGGATGTCTACCCCAAACATGATTCGAGGCCCCATTGGAGCTATTCTGGTCCTGAGGGACAGGTTGTCCATGTTGCCACAGAGGTAGCTGAAGATGTAATAGCACTGCTCCTAGGTGATTTTGCTGACTGTGTGATGAAAGAAACTGGCTTTCAGTAGGTCACTGGAGTATTTCCAGGTTTCCCACTCATCTCTGGAACCTTCCATGTTTGGTATAGTCAGTTGATTGCATATGAATGAATGAAGATCCTGGAGATAGTAATCTTGAACCACATGTAGTGTCAGATCTCTACCCTGGACTCAAGGGAAGTGATATCTTGATACCTTTAACTATTGTAGTCATATCATCATGGATGGATGGGTGGAAGTTATCAAGGCACTTGGTATCACAGATAGAGCTGGTGATGGAGGAGCAGGTAGATGTGCTGGTACTGAGGGGCTCATTCCATAGGCTGGGAAGGTGTCTGCCGTTCACTGTTGCTGTGTGGGAATGGATGGATGAAAACAATTTGTTCAATGGCCATGAAGGCTGGTGAAGCAAGTACCATAAAGTCCAGACATTGAAGACACCAAGGTCATCTACTGCATCCTAGGCCATCACCTCTTATCCTGACTTTTGTCCTGCCACTGAATTTCAATGACTCTAGAAGAGAGAATGAGGCCAATGATTCTTTCCAACTCTGCCTCACTTAAATCCAATTCACAGACATGTTAGGATGTCAGTCATTGATGTCACTGATTTCTTTGAAAGCAAAGGATAAACAATAATTTCATAGTGAAAATGAAGCATGAAATTGAAAGTCTAGGTAAAAGACTGAGAGAATAAAGGAACTTGGTTAATTCAGTTTAGTGGACTGTCCACAGATGTATAGAGATCTCATCCATCTCTAAATCTCTACTACCATGAGTCAATGGTCCTTTAAGACCTGGTTTTGAATACTGCCTAGAAATCCATTAGAAATAGAAGGGAGCTTATAAGTCAGCTAGCTCAGCAGCCTCACTTTTCAGAGGAGGAGTCGAGGTCTAGAGAAGAAAAATGAATATTTCCCCCCCAGACAATCATTTTTCCTACAACTAACAAAGGAGAATGGTAGCATCTTCTCCTTGGGAGATGTTTAAAGAAAGAAAAAACTGCCCAGCTTTCATTCAGGTCTAGATCTAAAAGTTCTTATTGCAAGAAGGATGACAGAATTAATTGATTTTTCAAGGTTCCCTCTGCTTCTTTAAATTGATGAGAGACTAAGTCAATCAATCAACACTTATCAAGCAGTGTTATACACTAGGGTTCAAGCACTGTAGGTGCAAAGAAAAAAAGGAAAACAGTCCTTGCCTTCAAGAAACTTACACTATTTTGGGAAAGACTATATTTAAGTAGATATAAAATAAATAGATATAAAATATAATGAAACAATATACAAAGACACAAAATATAAGATATAAGATACAAAATAAGTAGATACAAAGTAAAAATGAGTTTTTCTAGGGGAAAGACTCTAGGAGCTGGGATATCAGAAAAGACTTCACGGAAGTACTATTTGACAAGGGTTTTTAAGGCTATATGGAATTCAAAAAGGCACAGGTGAGAAGGTATGAGAGGATAGTTTGTTCAAAGGCATAATACTACTACCACTACTACTACAACTACTACTACTAACATTTCTATAGCACTTATAATGTAGCAGGCACCATGCTAAGCATTTTATAATTATTTTCTCATTTAATCTTTATAACAACCCTAGGAGGCAAATGCTATTATTATTTACATTTTACAGAGGTAAACAAGGGTTAAATCACTTGCCTAGAGTCACATAGCCAGTAAATGTCTGAGGCTGGAATTGAACTCAGATCTTCCTATCTCCTCTGCACCACTTAGCTGTAGAAATGAGAGAGGGAAATTTGTATCTGAGTAACAGCAACAACTAATTCAAAATTATCCCTCTTATCTCAACATTATCTCTGCCAAAATGCATAGCAAATAATTAAGGATCATATAATTTATATTTCATATTTATATTATATTTTATAAGCATTTATTGAGCACTTATTATGTGCTGGGGATACAAGATAGAAAGTGAGTGGTCAAAATGTCCAGCTATAGAACTCAGTTTGGCAATATGGCTTATAATGGAGTCCATTAGTTTCTTTGGAAAGACCAAAGAAATAACTCCCCCTTGTCACAGACAATTCACCCTTTAAAACCAATGAATATATTTGGTTATCTCAGCAAAAGTGTTCATCCATGTGACTCATACCTAGCCCTGGTATGCAGAGATTCTGTGAATCACCTGAGACAGTCTTGCATGTAGAGAATAGAGGAGGAAGGAGGAGAGAAAAGGGAAAAGTAAATGTCCCAGTCCACCAAGTTGATCAGTCTTTCCGCTATTCCTAAAGGAGTAGAAGGAGAATCCTAGTCTGCTCCCACTGTATACAAAGGAATCTCATTATTTTAATCCATAAGAAAAGCCTATAGGTGTGGGATAAGAACCTCTATTCCAATGGGAAAGTAAACAATCATCCATGGCCCTCTTTGGCACGAATTGAGATCTACTCACCTAGCCTGCCAAGTATCCCAGCTGTGACTCTGCTCATCTCTGCACTGCTAAGGGCATTGCTTACTTCAGAAGGGAAGCATTCTGTTCAGTGCACGACATGTTGGACAGGGAGAATTTCTTTTCTCTTTTTAAAAAGAAATAATAGGAAAATTTCCTAGGCTCCATCTATTCCCTTTCAGCTTCCAGCCAAAGCACAGGGATGCTGATGATTTATTCAGAGAGGGTGAGCAACTTGGGTTCAGTATCTCTTAAAATGCTTTTACTCCTCCTCTCCCCAAATCATTCTCCTAGTCTTCCTTCCTCTACCCTCTTCACCTGGATCACCACCGAGAAGCCTAACTTCTGCCTAGATAGATGGCCACAATTAGAAGTGTGATGTGTCTGCTAGTGTGAACATATGGCAACCATTAATCTCTTTGTTTAGGCTGGCAGAAATCCAACTGTAATGGAGAAGAGTGGGAAGGACTATAGTCACAGTACAGTTGATGATGTTTAATAACGTAGTATACCTTTGTCTTTATTTATTTATTTGGTGGTGGAGTCTCACATTAAATGCCTTGGTTGGGATGTTGGCTGTTGAAAGGTTAACACTTGACAGAAATCATCTTTGAAGCTATGTTTTTCCTTCGATCCTCCTCTTCAAATTTATATTTTCCACATGCCTGATTATTTCCCATAACCTAAAACCTCTCTATTACTCTCCTTTTACCATGTAGTTTTACTGAAGAGCATTGGTTTTACTTACTCAGAATCCAAATGCTTCTTTCTTTATATAAATTATGCAGGGAAAACAATCACTAGAACATGCAGTAGAAACAATGGAACCTGGTGTAATAGAAATAATATTGACCTAAAAACCAAGAGACTTGGGTTCTAGTCTTGACCCTGCCACCTAACTTCCATGAGTTTCAGTTCCCTTTTCTTTAAATAGCATTTCATGTGAAGATAAAAGGAGATATAACAGGAGAAACACTGAGAAATTGTAGAGCTATTTCAGGATCCTGGGAGGAAGGGGGTCCCTTTACACAATCCCCCCCTAAGGAAACCCCTTCCTCCCAAGGTTGTGAACTTTCTGCTCATCCGAGCCAGTCCATTAGCATGAGCTAGAATGCTCCAAACAGAAATTTTGATTGGTTCCTGAGATGCAATAGCCCAGTACACAGAGAAAGGAAGTGATGTGGAGAAAGAGGACTATGACAAATGAGACTGTAGAGGAGATTAGACTCTTCTCTGAGGTGATTCTCTGGAGGTCTTTGTCTGGGGTGGGGTTGGGGGATCTTTCTGTGATTTGATGTTAGTGGCTCCAGTGGAAGACAATCTTGTGGGCTGGTAAGATTAGGATGGTAGGCAAAGAAATGTTTTTTTCTATTTCCTTCCCTCCTTATTCTTCCTTAGTCTATATCTTTATTAAAATTAAATTACTAAAAGCTACTATCATCCTTGTGACTTAAGGGTTAATTATTTTATAAATGGCGACCACAACAATCTTTTTTTTAAACTAATATTATATTTCCAAGTCAATTTCTAAATATTACATTTAGCATATTACATTTTGCATAATATTAATTTTCAATATTATACAACTTAACAGATACTTATTAAACATCTATTATATTCATGGTACCTATGCTAGATGCTAGAATATAGATATGAAAAATGGTAGCATATCTGGAGATATGAGATATATCCATAATCAACTATCTTGCAAAGTAGAATGTTATTAGGGCACAGGAAAGATTCCATTAAAACATTTGAAGAGAGAAAAATTACTTGGCACATGAGGGAAAGTTTGATGTGGAAAGCCTTTATGTGCCTTAAAGCAATATACAGATGTACACTTTCATTGCCATCTTCACTACCACTACCTAGCTCATTATTGTTGCCCCAGCATCTGGAATACTACCAAAGAGTCTCAAATTATTGGAGAAGCATAAACTATTCTCTAATCCATTACTAGAAGCATAGCTCACTTGGACACCCACCCATACTATATAGAAATCATGAATGATAATTCTGCATTTAGAGTCAAAGTACTTGGGTTCAATCATACCTACCTAGGTGGCTGGTCCCTTAATCTCACCAGGTCTATTTTCTGTAAAAAGAATTTGGAAAAGATGGCCGCCAAGGTTTCTTTTTTCTGGTTCTATGATCCAGGGAGTGTTGTAACTTTATGCTTCCTATGGAAGGAAAATGGATTGGGGTGAGGTAGATATGGAAAGGAATGGACAAGGAAATACATTTACTTGCAGACTTTAAAAAAGAAAGTTTTGCAATAATAAAAATAATGCTAAGAAAATATCCCTTTTTAGATTTTCCTTTTGTCAAATATATTTATATATAATAACTGCTATGTAGGTCACTGGGCTACTGAAATGGATACTGTTGGGCTAGGCATCCTCCAAGGATCTGAGAAATCTGTGGATTCTATCAAGTCAGGCTGCATAATGCGGAAGGAAGCCAGAGTACACAGAAAGCAGCTCTGGAATGTAAATTCCATTATTTGAGGCCCTGTTCCAACCAACACCACCCCCCACCACCACCTCTTCTCTCCCTATCAGTCTGTCTCTGGACAAATCACTTAATCCCAATTGCCTAGCCTTTGAAGTTCTGCAGTCTTGGAAAGAACTTTAAGACAAATGCTAAGAGTTTAAACAAACAAACAGACAAAAAAAGGGAGAGAAAAAGTTAGAATGAGTCTGAGGCCAAATTTGAACCCAGGTCCTCTTGACTCCAGGCTTGGTGTTCTATCCACTGACCCGCTTGGCTCTCTCTCTCTCTCTCTCTCTCTCTCTCTCTCTCTCTCTCTCTCTCTCTATATATATATATATATATATATATATATATATATATATATATATATATATATATATATATATATATATATATATATATATATATATATATATATATATATATATATATTTCTCTCTCTTCCTGAGCCTATATTTGACACCTCTGTTCAAGACTTAGAAAATGTTAATAATTCACTTTAAACTTAAAAGTATGTCCAACATACTTTTGGAGGGGAAAGAGAAAGGGAGAGGAGAACCAATTGTTAAACATTTATTACATCACAGGTTATAGGAGCTTTCAGTAAAAGGTTAGGAATTTCTGTGAAAGCTCCTTTGATTTTTACAAGGAGTAAATTGGTGCATCTCACATGTAATGTTTCCAGACTTCCTCTTTAGCTGCATATTCTAGGAAAGCTGTATGAGAATTTCAGTGTTTCTGGTGACTGGAATTCCTTTTTAACTTGTTATCAACCATAATTGGCTAGACCTGATCTCATGTATGCTAACTCCTGCTTGAGACTATAACAAAGTGAGATAACTCAAAGAACATTAAGCATCTAACAAAAGGAGATTTACCCATAAAAAGAGAAGGATATTCAGAGGAGGAAAAGTTATATCAAATAAGGACTATGTTGGACTCTGCCTCCTCTGTGCTGCCCATGACATCTGGGCTAGGTAACTATGATAGTTTTGTATTTGAAGACTCTGGAATCTCTGTCAATAGCCTGAGCCTTTAGTCCTGTGATCTAATTGAGTCTTGAGAGCAGTTTCAATAATTCAAGGGAAAAAACAGGTTACCCTGAGTAGGACAGGGCCCAAGGATATTGCTGCTAACACACCAACCCAGCAGAGTAGAGATCTAAAGTTCCTTGCTCGTTATAATTTGCTGATTATAATTGGGAGATTAATTCTTTAAACTTTTCCCTTTTTCATCTATAAAAGGAGTGGTTCATAGTAGATAATCTCCAAGAGGCTTTCCAGGACTCAAATTGTATGGCTATGATTCAATCAAGCCACCACTTTGAAAAGATAGGAAATACTGGGAGAAGAGGTTGAGAAGTAACCTCCCCACTGGCATGGGAAAAACAGGAATATGTCTTTATTTAATGTAATTAGAGCTAGAATGGCATTTGATAATAGGATGGTACAACCAGAAGAGACCTTAGAAAGTTGTATAGTCAGATGCCCATCCTAATTCGGTGATTCCCCACATAGAAGTGATCTGTCTACAAGTAGCTTCCTAGTAGTGATACAAGTTATGTCATCTGGCACTACAAAGAAAAATCCTAAGTCCCTTTCTACAAATCAACCCTCTTCAAATATTTGAAAACAACTATTACACACCTCCTTTAGTCTTCTCTCTTCCCTAATTGTCTTCAAAATTCAGTTTAAATGCTCCTTCAGGAGATCTTCCCTGATCATCCCCCAATTCTTATGGCCTTTCCTTGCACAACTTGCCTTGTATTTATTTTGCACATATTTTGTATACATGAATGTCTTGTCTCTCTTGAGAGAAAGTAACACTTCTTTTTTTTTCTTTTAATCATTTATTTATTTATATTTGTTGCTTTAAAGATCCCAGGTTATCTCCTTCCCTCCGCACCCCAGAAGGCATAGCTGGGCAATCCCAGCCATGTTTCCCTTTACATCCCAGCAATTTTCTCACCAGCTGCCTTTCACCAAGCATGTAATCTCCACACCCTACCTTCCTGTTCCTGTCTCCATTTCCAGAATCACAATCATTTCTCTAACTTTCCAAACTATTTCTGGGGGCTACTCCACAGGTGTGTTATCACTCCCATTAGAATTTATTAAATTCCTTGGAATAAGGGACCATCTCTCCTTTTGTATTTGTACACCACCAACTAATATTGAATACTTTTATGTGGTGGTTTTGTTTTTCCTTCTGGAGGAAGGCACCTCTGGTACCAAATCTCCCTTTCAAAGAGAGCCCCTTGCCCAGAAAGGGAACATACCAGGGAAGGATTTTCCAGGGAAGAAAGAACCAACACACACACACACAAAAGAACAATTATGGAAGAAAGCCTAGAACCCCGAACTGGAGAGACCAGAAAGAGCTTGGTCAGCCACCAGGACAAGGAGGACAAAAGGAGCAAGGGGAGGTAAAGAAAGAAAGAAAAGAAAGGTATGGGCATAATAGCCTTGACCTAAAGATCAGGACAGAAACATTTAAATATGAGACAGAAATAAGGGATAAAACAGAAGGGTGATGGGATAATGGTTGTGGCTTCTGTGTTTTTGAAAGAGGAACTTGGGTCTTGTGTGCGCACTCATGCTAGCTCAAGACCTGTTTTCCAGCCCTTTTCCCTTACATGTCTGAAAATAAACCTGGGATTTGATAACCTGGTAAATCTTTCTTTTGCTTGCATTCTGAAAAACCACAAAATATGAAGACTTTCCAGTGTTGCCATTTGGGGGGGGGGGGCTCATTCTCCCTGCCCACCTTGGATAAAAACTACAAGCTAGTTCTTATTTCTGTGAATACGTTAATGTAGGATTCTCAAACACTTTCTTGAGATGATAGAGCAGAGACTCAAAATAATTCTTGTATCAGAAAGGTGGGACTGGGCTGAATGGGAATTCTTTCTCATTCCAGACTTTATCATATTAGAAAATTGACCCCCTTGTCCTAACTTTGCATTATAAAGGACTAGAGTGAAGCCACAGAACAGCAGACATCTAAGGGAGGAGAACAAGCATAACATACTATTTCTTCACAGGCCTAGATCAACTCTTGTAGGAATTATAGAGAGACACACCAACAAAGCAGAAAATGCCTCAGAGACCCAGACAAAGCAGCTCTGTCCTTCCTGAGACCCAAGGGCTTAATATGTGACTGATTCACACTCTGAATAACCAAATGCACCCAGAGGTATAGCCTTGAGGTTAGTCTCCTAATCCACTGTCAATAATGGCTCTTCCTTCTCCTTAAATGACCCAGCTAAATGCTGCCACCACGTGGAAGGAATTACTCCCAATACAGTGTTTCCACATGTTTTTGCTGGCACAAGGTATCACTAAATGAAGGTTAGATACCTAATTCTTTCTCTTTGTTATTCACAGGATTAAGGAGTTAGTGAGTTAGAGGGATCATAGGATAATTGATTTAGAATTGGAAGAGACCTTAGTGATCATCTAATCCATCTTCATCATTTCACAAAGGATGAAATGACACCCAAAAAGCTGAAGAAGTGACTTGTTCAGAATCCTACAGCTAGAAAGTATCTGAGGCAGATTTGTATTCCTGACCACAAATCTGACACTCTCTCCACCTCACCATACTCCCTACATCTAGTCCAAACCACTTCTTTTACAAGTAAGACATCAAGGCCCAGAGAATTGTGTGTCCAAGATCATACAGGTAGTAAATTAAAGTCAGGATGATTCTAAATCCAGGACTCTCCACTTTACCATGCAGAAAATTATCTTCTAAAGCCGTCCTTTCTCTTTATCTACCCAGCAGGACTTTGTCTCATTAATTAACCTCATCTTATTATTGATGCTTATTTACTTAATTTTTAATAATCAATTTACTTGAAATTTAAATATTTTATATTTATTCACTATCTTAATCAGAAAAAAAGTAGTACAAAGGGAAAAAAGGACAGAAATATCGGGGAGTATATTTCTTTTTTTAATATTTGACTTTTAAAATTTGAAATTCACAAACATGAAATAGAACTCTAAAAAAACAGAAAAAAGAAGAGGTTTCCATGTGAATTAAGTTCTAATATGTAGAGGTGTATTTTCTTTTTGAATGATTATAAAATTCAATATGGCACTTTCAAAGCTATCTTCATTCCCTTTGGACTTCCTCCTGATATATTGCAAGTATTTAAATAGTTCATTAATTTCCTTTTCTTTGTTTTAGTGGAAGAAGGGTAATCCTATTCTTAATCTTCCTTAGAGCCAGTGAATTACATTTTCTACCTCACTCTTGTAGTCTTGACTCTCAAATCACTGGATTAGTTTCCTTACTCCTTTGGCTACTTATTCATCTTCTCTTTCCAGTCACTTTTTTACTATGATTCCCTATCAGTAAAGGCCTGTTTCCTTACAATTTATTCTGAGCTCCCACTGATATCTGTGGTGATCATATTTTCTCTTAAAATCTTATCCATAAATTCTGCCCAAAAGACAGCCAACACCATGGTTCTTAAGTTGAAGTGAAGCATGGCCATCTCATCCTGTCACATCCTTCCCTTGAGCATTTGTCCAGTCCCTCCTGCCTGACTCCCACATCAGTGCCAGCTTCAGCTCTCAGAAATCTTTGTCTGCTTCTGCTTATTCTACTTGTTCCTGCTCCCTGCTATGTGGTTGTGTTTTCTTGGTCCAGTAGGCAGGACTGTGACAGGTTCTTGAGAGAAGTTAGAAAATGCCACCAAGATGATGGACCTTATTTAGGTAAGAAGATAAGAGGGGAAGTGAAGGACATAAGGGAAAATGTTCAGGAAATCCATGTAGGTACAAATGGACACAAAAGCATTAGAATAGCAAGGCATCTCAGGTGGCACCTCAGAGTGTTTATATGACAAATCAGATTTGGGCCCATTATTTCTCCATTCTCAGACTTAGGAAATACTAATAAATGAAAAATAATTCAACATACTATTCTAAAATCTTCCTTATATTGGTTGGCAACACAGATAGTTCATTTAAAAGGATAAAAACATAATTTTGAAAGGAAAAAATGAAGATTTTAAAATTAATTAACAGGAGTGGTAAGCCTGAAAAACAAATGGGGTGAAAGGGGAAGGATACAGCAATAATCAGGACTTTGTTCCATCTTTTGCAACACAGAACTGAGAGTGTAGTGTATAAGACTAGAAAAGATCTTAAAAGTTATTTCATTCAAGTCCTGCTCATTCAACAAAAATGAGGAAACAGAAGTTCAAAGAATGTTTGCCCAAGATCACACAGGAAGCAAGGAACAGAACCGCGATTTGAACTTAAGTCCTCTGACTCCAAGCTTGGTATTAGTGCCACTGTGCTAAATTGCAAGACACAGAGTCTGTTCCTTACCCTGCCATTATCTTTATGTGTACCTTTATACAAGTCATTTCTCCACTTAGAGACTCAACTTGTTTTTCAGATAAATTAAAAAATTGAACAAAACAATCTATATAATCCCTCCAACCTCTATCATTCTGTGTCTTTGCCAAACTGGACAGCTTATGGAAATATCAAAATATTTGTTCTAAGATTATTATCCAACCATGTTCTAACCATCCATCTATCTCTTTTTTCTGTTTATAGTATGTGTATATACATATATGTATATATATATATATATAGTATAGTATAGTATAGTAACACAAGAATCTCTTGGAATCAGAACTAAATCATGATATGGTCACATCGCCACTCCTTATGTGACTTAAGAAGAACTGTTAATATCATCTGTCTAGTAGGAAATTCTGTTCACAATATGTTTTTTAGCTAATTATTCAGCAAAATGAAAAGCAAAGAGATTTGACCCACCTTCATTTCAAAGGGGAAAATAATTTAACTTTTGTGTAACCTCAGTTTTCATATCAATAGAGTAAAATTGTCAATATATATCTGTATCTGCTATCTACCCTGTAGGTTTAGGTGACAAAAATGTAAGTGCGAGAGAAAGCCAACCTAGCATAAGTTATTCCCTGGGAGTCTTTTAGGCCAAAGTGAATTGCCACAACTCTTTCAAATCACTTGAGGATCAGTAATCAAATACTATAGCATCATCAACTTAAGTGATATATAGCTTATTTTAAAGGGTTACTATGCCTGTAACATAATATTCAATAGGTTCACTTCTCTTTCCTTTGAGTTAGAATCCACTGATGCCTAGATCCTCATAGCATCTTTGTACTACATGTTCATCTGGGAAAGATTGTACCTATTCCATTCCAGAAACAGTCTTCTCTGCCTGCTTACCTATCTGCCCCACAGTGCTTAAGCCCAAACAGTCACCTTCTCACATGAAGGACTGCTAGAATGAAAGGGGTGTGGGGGTCGGAGAGAAATTATGTTTGGTGAAACTGGTTTATAGTCATGGACCAGCAGTGACTTTCTTAGGGAATGGTATTTCCCCTAGACTCTAGGAAGGCTTTGGGATTTTGTCATGCCATTTGGTTATGTAATAAGAAGCTCTTTCCTACATGTATCCTGAATATGGCTACAGGCTAGGGAAGGATGACATGGAATGGACTAGGGGAATCAGGAAACTTAAGTGTAGATAAACTTGAGAATACTAGAAATGAGGGAGGAGAGTGCATTTTATTCTTTAATATTCTCCTAATCACCATAAGAGTGAAGCTCATGTTTCAAGAAGGAAAAAGGATGTGTGTGGTTCTGAAATGTTTTTGGTTGAAGAAGGGTGCATTATTAACTAAGGAAAACTTGATCATCAAAGTATTTTATTTTGGAAAATAAACAAAAAAGATTTCCAACTTTACAATGCAGAAGTTATATGACGTAGAAATGAAGATGTATTCTAATGCCTCAACTACAAGTTTCTAGCTAATGAAAGAATGAAGAATCAACTTTTTCATTGATTTCCCCTTGTATGATCATCATTCTCTGATTAGACCAATTCTTCCAAATGACTATGGAAGTGGGGATTGGGGATTGGAAGAGGGGGAAGTTGGTTAGAAGGGACAAAGTTGGAATTGTTCATTAGCTCCACTTAATAGGAAATGGGGTCTAAAAACAAGAAACAAAGAATGAAAAGGGCTAGATAAGTTCTTGATTTGGGGAAGCAAAACAATTAAGATGAAACTTCAAAGTTCAAAACAAGGATGACTAGGATTGTGTTATAGAACAAATTAAGAAAGTCAGAAAAGAGTCAGTTTTTGGAGGGAAAACTGATGAGTTCAGATTAAGGTATGCTAACTTGAAGAGGACATTTACAAATACAAGTATAAATATCCAGTAGGCAAATTGGTTGAAACCCACATAGAAGCAAGAAGCTATAGTCATGAAACCCTTGATTATGTGAAGGAGACTTTTGTGAAAGATGGGATTTGTTTGAGACCTATCATTTTATTGGTAAAGTCCTGAGGAGAAAATCACTTCTGCCATTTTTGATTAGCTTCTATTCTGTAAGTTCAAGTCAGTTATAGGGAATGCATGGGTCACTGAAAAGTATGGTGATTTGCCTAGTTGTAGAGCCAGTATAAAACAGAGGCAGCACTTGAACTCAGTTCATTTTGCTGTTTCTGAGGCTGGCTCTCTATCTGCTAAGTACATTCCTCTCAAGAAAGGCACTGCAGTTATCTACAATTCAAATCATATCTCCTGATTCCAAATATATTACTCTTTTCACTCTTCCATACTGACTTTGCCTTTCTGGAAGGGATCCCCAAGGGGCATTAATAGGATTTCAGAGCTAGAAAGAATTCTAGGGATCATCTCAGCTCTTTTCTCATTTTGACCTAAGCTAAGCTGCCTGGAACCACTCATACTCAGAAAACAAGAGAAGCAAGAAAGTCTAAGGAAGAGTTGGGGGGGGGGGGCGGGGAGAGAGACAAGAAATGAGAGAATTTCAAGAAAAAAACAGATGGATAATGGAGAGGTCAAAAGTTGGGAAAGAATAAGGAAAGTCCCTTAAATCAATTGATTGGAGGTCATTTGGTGACCTTAGAAAAAATCTCATTGTGTATTGATGGAATATTACATTTTGAGAAGATAAGAAATGAATAAGTATTAGGAAAGCAAATATATACCACTCTGGAGAAGTTCAGCCCATAATGAAGCTCAAAGCAAGGAATGGAGCTCAGGGAGAGAGCAGAATTGAGTGAAGTTTTTAGTAGAAGAGATTAAGGTTAGGGTTAAGGTTAGGAACTCATGGAGAAGGATTTAATAGAGTCCCTGGCACATAGTAGATGCTCAACAAATATTTATTGGCTAACTGACTGACTGACTGAAACTAGAGACTGCAGATTGGAGAAAGAAAAGAAATAATTAGTAATGCTAAGTCCCAGGGAAGAAAGAACACAGGAAGTTATATATAGGAAGAATTCTTTCTCATCTGCAGATTGTGAGGACCATAATATATTGAGATAGGAAGAGGATATTGTAAGGTGAGTAAGTGGACCTCATATCAGAAAGGAACTGAAGTAATTTCTCCTAGAAGAGATTGTGAGTGAGACTAAAGACTTGAGGAGAGCTGAAAATGTTTAACAGTCACTATGAAGGGTTTGATAGGGAATCAAGAAGAGAACAATAAAAGGCATCATTGAGCATCAATAAAGGTCCAAGTAAAATTAAATAGCTCCAATTTATCAGAAACGGAATCAATTGATTATTTAAATTTTCTTGCCCCAAAACCAGTGGCCCAAAAGAAAGAACAGAGAAAGCAAATGGTTGTGGTGGCCCAACATTAAAGATAAATATGAGAATCAGGAGTTTAACTCAACAAACATTTTAAATAAATTTCAGACTCATATAAGACATGGTTCCTTCTCTCAAATTTACAGAGTAACAAAGAGATAGGATACATATACAAATAACTATAACACAAAATCATAGAGAGTAAATACGTTGGAGACATGAAAACCAAGGAGTCAGAGTGCATATACTTAGAATTGAAAGGAACCTTAGGAGCTATCTAATCTAATATCTCCTTTTATAGATAAGGAAACTGAGGTCTAGAGAAGTTAAATGACTTGCCTAATATCATACAAGTAACTTGAATTTGAATTCCTATCCTCTTAGTTGTTTTTAGTTATGTCCAACTCTTCATGGCCTTATTTGGGGGGTTTCTTGGCAGAGATAAGGAAATCATTTGCCATTTCCTTTTCCAGCTCATTTTATAGATGAAAAAATCGAGGCAAACTAGTTTAAGTGATTTGCCCAAGGTCATATGGCTGGCCCAAATCCAATGTAGTTTCCAATCTCTGGCTTACCTTAGGAAGGGATCAGGGCAGGCAAGCTTCATGAAGGTGATGGCATTTAAGTTGGACTTTAAAAGATGACACCAGCTTAGGAGGCAGGGGACAGCAAAAGAGAGGGTATTCCAAACATATGGAGAAGGTAACAAGGTTGAAAAATGGAGTTTATGTACAAGGGGAGATAGTTGGTCAGCTTGTTTGAAGAGGAAAGTATTTGAGGGAGTAGTAGAGGAGCTCCTAGAAAGGTCAGGAAGAATGTCAAACTGTGAAGAGCCTTAGATGCCAGGCAAAAGGGTTGGAAATTTCTGAAGTTTTTTTGAGCAGAGGAGTGGACATGATCAAGCCTATACTTGGCTATACTTAGAAGTTTACAAAGCATTTTCCCCCATTCAATAAATATCTCGTTGCCATCTCATAACCATCCTGGAATATAAACTTTATGCTTATTATTATCTCCACTTTAAAAAAAAAAGGCACAATCTCAGAGAAGTTAAGGGACCTGCTCATGGTCACATAGTTCTTAAGTGTCAGAAGCAGGATTTGAACCCATCTCTCTACAAAAAAAATATTGCTCAACAATGGAAATAGAACAACCTTCTGGGGAGGAGAATGGGGAATAGTGCCTATGCTTTTCCCCTAGTGAACTAAGAAGAAGCATTTATTGATGAATATTTGACTACTTCCCCAAATGAAAAAGTATTGAACTGGATGTTGTAGTAAAGGCAAAGATACTTAGGATATGAACCCAACCCTTAAAGAATTAGCTTTCTAGTGCTTTACACATTCATATATAAATATTTTAATGCATATATATACTCCTCAGATACACATGTGCATATATGTATATCTGTATATTTTGTTTATTATTTTGTATTGTTTGGTTTTGTTTCTTTTACATAAATGTTCATTTACCAGTCCCAGGTCAGATTTCAAAATATGATAAAAATACCTCCATATATCACATCCCTCTATTAAACTGTAAACTGAAGAGTGGAGGTACTATTTCTTATCTAAATTCTTCCCTCAAATACAATAATCTTCCTTGAGTTGATATTATTCAATTTTTTCAATCATGTCCAATTTTTCATGACCCCATCTGGGGTTTTCTTGGCAAAGATACTGGAATGGTTTGCCATTTCCTTTTCTAGTTCATTTTATAGATGAAGAAACTGAGGCAAACAAGTGACTTACTTGTTACTAACCCAAGTTAGTACATGTCTGATACTGGAATCAAACTCAAATCTTCCTGACTCCAGGTCTGGGCACTCTACCCACTTTGCCACCAAGCATTCCTAAAAGTCTTTGTGTCCTCCTTTTATAAATTCAAGATCAATGATCTTTGTGTTGGGTAACCCCTTCCTCACTGAAGATTATAAAGCCTCTATGACTTAGCAGATGGTTTTCAGTTACCGTTATGGACAAAGCCTAGCATCACCTGCAGCCTGCAAACTTAGCTAGGCCAGTTACCAGATGGCAGACACAGAGTCCATCCCTGAGCCCTATGTCCAGTGTTCTCCCAGCTTGGTAGACCCAGCCAGAGCATGTGTCTCTCCTTCATAATCTTGATGAAAAATTAACCTAAAATAGGAGGGTTACTTACTGAGGTCTAAAAGGCTTGGCAGCAGTCTTATTATGTCACTTGGGAATCTTTCTACCCTGTGGTTTCTGATAGGCTGGGGACACTACTGGCCAGTTGAGCCAGATATGGTCTAGATGTAGGGCACAGATATCAAAATGAGTAGGTTATGTCTCTGCAGCTGCCTCTGAGTTTTGGGCACAAAAAATATTCTCTGTCTCCATGGCACTTAACATCCTTGTGGGATTTTTCATTAGCCTTTAGTACTGAACAGTGAGTAGCCCCTGCCCACCAGCGACTAGCCCACCATTCCCCAAAATGTTAATAAAGTATGACAAAGGCTGGCATTTCTATAATGTTCTTGTAATCTAATGTCTTTATTTAGGATCTATTTTTCCAGTATGTAAATCAGATAAATATGAAAAATGTACCATCACACAGACACTGGCAACTTTAAATCCTGAAAGATAAGCATTTGCCTCCATCCCTCTTTTTTGTGTTGTCCTTGAGTTAAAAATAAAAAAAACCAACAACAATAACAAATCACGAAGCTATTTTCAAATAACTACATTGCAGATCTTTGGAAAAACCAAGAGCATCTTTACACTAGAACATAGAATACTTATTGTGCTGTCTTCTAGCTGTTTTTCCTGTTATGCATACAACAAAACCTCCACACTGAGATAGTGGCTGTTCATGAGTCTTTGATGCTTAGGAAGAAAGAAAAAAAGCTCTTTGAGTTCTTGTCTGTCTTACCCCCCTTTTTACTCCAATATTGCCTCTTTGGGCATCTAGGAGAATCCTGCTCCCTGTTCTCAATCCCAACTGTGGACATTTGTGGTTGCCTAGTATCACACTGAAAGAAGGCAATTTGATACCCTGCTGTTCCTTGTCTTGGCTGCCCAAAGAAATTGACTCTTAGAGCTTATTAGATTTATTAAGAAATGATTGAGGATTGTGTGAGTGTGTGTGTGTGTGTGTGTATGTGTGTGTGTGTGTGTGTTTTCCCAATACAGACTTAAATGACAATCCATGGTATGAAGAATACAAAGCTGATTTAGGGAGAATCATCTATTTCTTCTCTGAGTTTGTTGCATTCCAGGTCTTCTAACTACCTCCATAACCTTGTAAATCTGGCAGCCACTGGACATTTTGCATGCTGAAGAAAATCAGTGTTTTGCCTCGAGCAAGGAACATAAATGTTGCAACACTGGCTCCTCCTCTAATGGAGAAAGAGTGAACAAGTGCATAGAGTAGTATTTCTCACAGAGCTGTCAGGCTGGATACAGTGTACTCAGCACTGTAGCACTGTAGTCCATAGACATTTTCCTCTCTCTCTCTCTCTCTCTCTCTCTCTCTCTCTCTCTCTCTCTCTCTCTCTCTCTCTCTCTCATTCTCTCCTTCTCTCCTTCTCTCTCTCTCATTCTCTCCTTCTCTCTCTCTCCCTCATACACATGCGTCTCTCAAGATTTACTGACTGTTCATGAAACAGTTTTTACCCACGATGGATTTTCACGTCCTTTTTCAGGAAGTGTCCCTGGATTGATATGTCTCCTGCCCGACTTGGTTCTCTGGCAAAAGTGAGTATCCTGTGGCTAAACCTTAGGCTTAGGGCTGCCAGAATGTGTCTGCTTGTAAATCCGGCTGTAGGTCTTCCCGTCTGCATGCGTGGAGAGTGGGGAAAGGACTGGAAGGTGAGAAATGTTCAATGCTATTGAAGCCAGAAAAGCTCAAAGGAATCAAGGTCCTAGCGGATGCATACTAGGTGCAATTAATTCTCCAAAGAGTACGTGGGGGAAACTAGGGCTCTGATCACAGACTGGGAATCGACCCTGATGGTAAGACTAAAAATAACCTGTAACCGAGAGGTTTTGGTTCCCCCTCAGACAAACACATAAAGCTTTACTACTGCACACAGATGCATTAGCCTTTTAAAAGGTGTATTCAGATGTAGCTGATGTGATTGTGGGCTTTTCCGGATGTAAACGATTTATGTCTAAAGGAGAAAGGGGAAGAGAAGTGAGCTGTTAGTGTAAGGCTGATTGGCACTGTCAGATCCACTCTGTTCCCTAGCATCCCCGGGCAACGAATCCAGAGTTCACCCACCTGTTGGGAGTCCCATCATGTGGCAAACAAGTAAAAGTTTAGAGGTACCTGCGCCTACCTGAGGATTGCCTACAGGAGAAAGATGAAATATGGATGAATGAAGGGGGAGGGGAGGCATTGATTTGCAACTGCAAAGGAGCAGACTGGTGAAGCAATGAACCAAAACCGGGGAGAGAGTGTCAGGTGGGAATAGGAAAGAAGCAAAGGTGGGGGGTGGGGCGCAGGGGAGGAAAACAAACTCCCTGGGCTACGGAGCCAGAGAGCAACAAGAGAAGGGGGATTGGAGTAGGAGTTCTTTCCTCATGAAAATATCCTTTTACTGACCTCTACCTGTATCCAGGGGAAGCAGTCTAGTGTGCTTAAATAACAAACAGCCTCAACTTAGGCTTTTCCATGCCAGGGCCTGAAAGTGTGTAGCAAAACAATAATTCATATAAAAAGTGTGCGACCAGATGGATTCATTCATCTCCATTCATCTGGTTGTCTGGCGAAGAGCCCTGCTCTCATTCTCAATGCAGTCCTCCCTGGGGATTCATTCTAGCCCTAATGCTGCTACCCAGTGTGTTGTATAACCCAGAAGTTGTTGCTTGACTTCCCGGGTCTCAATTTCCTCCTCTGTAAAATGAGAGGGTTGGGCCATATGAATCCCAAGGGCTTTCCCAAATTTTAAATTCTATGATTCTCTGTAGAATGTAGGAGGTGAGTGGAAACAAGAACCTGTCCAAAACTTCAACCTTGCTTTGGAAGACCCGTGTATGCTAAGCTAAGGGTACCACTCCAGCTGGCCAGTGAATGACTTCATTTTATTGACTGGCTCATTGCTGTGTTAGCTAATCAAGGCATCATGGTACTGAATGAGAAGAAGAGAAAGTGGGGTGGAAAGAAAGCAAGGCACGCTGTCTCTAATACCTAAACTGGTTGAGAGAAAAGGATTTGTTCCTAAAGGAGCCAAAGCAATCTTTGTCTACCAATAATCAAATGAGATAGTGCATATGTAATGTCTTTTAAAGTTCTATACCAATGCTAGCTATTAAAAAGAAAAGACTTCAACCTGTAAGTTCACTGGCACAGAGAACTCCTACTTAGGAATGTCCTTCTACAAGAGTAGACCATCATCCATTCGCTCATTTACAAAGAACTTCGAGGAAGCCCAAGAGGTTGTTATAGTCAATATATGTGAGAAATGTCTCTCCGGGTTCTTTCTCCTCCTAATCCACTGTCTCTGACATAGCTCAGCTCAGCTCAGCTACAAATTTTTCACAGCCTTTTAGTTAAATCATAGAGTTAACTAGAGCTTGAAAGTGTTCTCTACTCTGATATTCTCATTCCCCAGATGAGAAAACTAGGTCTTATCTAAAGGAAAGTGACCTACCCATTGTGAGTTGCAACAGAGTCCAGTTTTGATTGGATTCTTGACTTGAGACTAGTGCTTTCTCTATCACTCCTGGTCTTTCCTCTTTATTTTAATTCAACAAAATATCTTCTTTTTATACTTGGGCATTTATACCATGCCTGGCACTGGGGATACAAAGATGAAAACACAAATTCACATCTCAAGAAAAGGGCAAATGACAAACACACAATTGTCATATGCCTCCTAGGTTTGTTGTAAGGATCAAAAGAGATAATAACTAACTGTAAAGCACTAAGCATAATGCCTGGCACATGGTAAATGCTACTATGTAAGTGTTCGGTATTAGCTTTATTATTATTATACAAAACAAAATATGATAGAGGCAACATGCATTTTAAAGACCTCAGTTCAAATCTCCCCTCTGCTACTAACTCCCTGTATGATCTTGATCAAATCACTTAAGGTCCTCAGTTTCCAAATCTGTAAAATGAGTGCTTTATTCTAGATGGCCTCTTATACCCTTTATAGACCTATGGCCTATAAGGGCAAACAGTCAAAAAGAAGTGCCATGAGAAGATAAGGGAAGGAGAAATCTCCTTTGCTGAAAGACTTCCAGGAAGAGGGTGGGACCCAAGTTGTGATTTGAAGGAAGAGATGCATTTCAATAAGAGGAATTACTGGGAAGAAGTTCTTTCTAGGCAAAGAAGTAAGAAAATCTTCAAGGTAACTAGGAGGAGGAATGGAAGAGCTGGACAGTCCCCTAGAGTATCAGATTTGATTAACATAAGCAAAGACTGGAAGTAGAAGACCAGGCAGGGAGGACACACAACAGTAGTCTAGGTTGAAATGTAGAATAAATGAAGGGGAATAGTTAAAGATAAGACTCAAAAGGCAAATTAGAGTCAAATTGTGGTGGGCCTTGAATGTGAGATTTATTCTGGGAATAAGGAGCTTCTGCTATTTACTAGACAGTGATAAGACAGCAAAGGCTCTAGAAAAGAAAAGCACAATGATCATATCAGTGGACAGGAAGACTATTTAAGCAGCAATATGAAAAGTGGATTCCAGAGGTCATATGAAGTAGAAGATAGATAGGTTTAGAATGAGAAAGACCTGAGTTTAAAGCCAATCCCAGACACTTATTGTAAGAACCTAGGTAAGTCACCTCATATGTCTGAGTCTGAATTCTCATCTATAAAGTGAAGAGGTTGGACTCAATTGCCTCTAAAATCTCTTCCAGCTCTAAATCTGAGAACCTAGGATTAGAAAAAGGAGAGCTAGAAGCAGGAAAGTAATTATGATTGCTATATGATAAGCAACTCTTTTCACCACTCCCCCAGATCCCCTGCTAGATTTTCTAGCTTCTGAATGAGAAAAACAATGAGAAGGATTTCCAAGGCTCTTCTCATTAATCTCTCAACCAAGAAATAAATGTCCCCCATTCTGATTCACTTTCCAGCATGCTGGACCTCTAGCTGGGGGCAGCTGGGTGGCAAAGTGGGTAGAGCGCTAGCCCTGGAGTCAGGAAGATTTTTCTTCCTAAATTCAAATCTGGCCTCAGACACTTACTAGCTGTGTTCAGTCCCACATGTGTAGGCATCACATAGTACTCTGCCATGGCACAGAAGTTTCTTTATTATATAGGCTTAATGAGTACGTACCACTTTGGCACACCATCAATTTTCTACATACATGATCTTCTACATTTAATTGAATACATTAACAAATGTATTGAACATATTAACAAATCACTTAATCAACAATCTTATGATGTTACTACAACAAAGGATTCTGTAATCATTTACCATGTTACTATAACAGAAACTTTGTGATGGAGATGAATGACATGGATAGGGTAGTTTGGAAGTTAGTACCTCCTGACCTTCTGGGAGGATCATTGTGCTTTTGATCAGTTTTCACAATCAATCACAATTACTTAGGAGATAAATAACAAAACATTTCCTATCTAAGTACAGGGTTAAAAGGTAACTTAAAGCAAACCAGATTTGGGATTTTCCTCAATTTACAAGTTCTGTTTTTCTTGTGTTACTTTAAAGTGCCTGGTAATGTTGTCTGGTTTCTGTTTACCAACAAATTAATCAGAGTATGTTAACTGTAAGGAAAGATTTATGGTACTCAAGCATTTGACCAGTGTTGGGTGTGGGACCTTGAAGCATATCTCTGATTTAGATAGAAAGGAGAGGCAATGGGTAATGATCTTTAGACTTTAATTCTGTGAATGCAATCTTTTTAGGGTAATATTCTAGGGGGATTAAAGTGGAATATATGTGTGTTAAACCTATAAGTATTTGCTCTCATAATATTTCTCCCATATTGGGGAGAGAACAATAATCATAACAAGTCCATTAGTAAGGGAAGTTGGAGAGAGAGGAGACACAGGGGGGAATCAGTAGAGGACTTATTTTCAGGGGGCTGCCTTGCAGCCCCCATCTCTCAAAATGTGACTCTGTCAGCCAGTGGGATCTATTGGCTTCCCACAACAAATCATTCCAGTATCTTTACCAAGAAAACCCCTAAGGGAGGCACAAAGAGTCAGGCACAACTGAAACCAGCTGAACAGTAACAGAACAAGAGCTAGCATCTTAGCTGCTAGAAATAACAGTGTCAACTGCCTGTAGGTAGACAGTCTCTGAAATTCTCTGTTTAGTGGGTCCTTGCTCTGTAATCAGTTATACCAATATTGTGAACTAAATAAATATCAAACAATGACCATTTTAGAATATTTTTCATCAACCTGCTCTTCCTAAAATGGAAACTATGGTGAGTTTAGAATGAATGAAATTGGAAGAATCCTTAATGATTTCCTCAGCTGATAACATTATCCTTAGGTGGAGAGAGGGACAATTAGACAGGGGCAGGGGAAATGCTAAGACTGAAGGTGCCTCAGTTGTACCATGTCCCTTTGCTATAAAATGGGGATTTTGTTGTTACATGCAGTTTAAATAAGCCTCAATTGTCATCTGTGCTCTGGCATCTCACCATTTTGTGGTCTTGTTTCAAAGTCCAGGTTCAGGAGACTGGGACTAGAAAAGAGGTCCCTGAATCAAGGTCAAACTGGTAGCCAGCCAAAGACTACCACTTCAGAAGTATTTACCTCTTGGCTTCAAATTTAGTCATCTTGGGGATAGATTCCCATGTCCAATTTTCCGTTGTTTCCTCCGGCTCTGTTGACTTTCACTACTGTCGTGAATTCTACACCCTCTCCAAAACTAACTACCAACAAGAAAGTGCTTTGCAAATATATATTCAAAGTATGATGTATGACAAGCCACCCTTGGAGGCATGAAGACCTGGCAGTCAGGTTCTACCTCTAATACAAATTCACTGTGTGATTACAGGCAACTCACATACCTCCTTGATGCCTCAGACAATACTCTAAGTTTCTAGGTTGCAGGGTGGGTATCAATCTATATTAAAGAGGGTGTTTCCTCACTGGGAGTTCCCTACAACAATGAAATCACAAATCTGGACTCCTACTTTAAAAGATCTGCTATAGAAATATCATTGGCATTATTATTATTAATAGTAATAACTGATGTTTATGTAGTGCTCCTAAGTTTGCAAAATAATTTCCTTGAAATTTGTATAAAGTAAATATACTATTATCAATCTCAGTTTATAGATGAGGAAACAGAGAGAAATGTTAAGTAATGGATGTAGAGCAAGGAAATAATTTAATAGATGTCATATATAATATTCTTTCTACTATATCATGGGACTCTGAGTCACACCATCCTTACCAAATATCCATTTGCACCTATCCTTGACCATACAATCTTTTGACAGCATTAACCATCTTTCAATTTCTGGATAATCTCTCCTCCCTGGGTTTTAGCTTTTAGGGCAATGCTTCTCAAATTTCTCCATCTACCTTCCTGAACACCACTTATCTAAAATTATCTAATCTAGAAAAAGAGCTGGATTATCATCCATCTCCCACCCCAAATCATAGGTGCCCACCAAGGTTTTGTCCTGGATACTCTTTATCTCTATAACCTTCTCTCTTAGTGACCTTATCAGCATCCAAGGATTCATATAATTTTATGCAAGCAATTTCGAAATCCATATAACTAATAATATTTCTCCTGATCCCATATCACCAAATGTCCATTTAACATTTCCATTTCTATTTCTCATAAAAATTTCAAACTCAAAATGTCTAAAACAAAATTCATTGTCATGTCCTAGACCTTCCTCTCCTCCAAACTCTTGTTTCTCTGTTAGGACACCCAGGTTTGAAATCTCTACTCTTCCCTCTCCCTCACCTATCAAGTCCAATTAGTTATCAAATTTTACTGATCTTTCTTCCAAGAGACCCCTTATCTGTCTCCTCTTCATTTCTGAAACTACTACCCTAATTCATTACCTCTCACCGAAACTGTTATAACCTCCTAAATGGGCTCTAGTTTCTAATCTCTCCTTTCTCCAAACCATCTACCACACAAATGCCAAATTATGATTTCTGACAAAAGTCTAACTCTGCTACTTTATTATCAAAAACTCTTAGGTGGTTTTCCAATGTTCTTATAATAAAATGTGAATTCCCTGTCTTGACACATAAGGCCATCCATCCACAATCTGGCTTGTTTTGATCTTTCCAGCCTTATTGCATATTACTCCCATTCATAAACTACATTCCAGACAAACTGAACTTTTAACTGTTTCCTGAACTCAACATTCTATCTTCTAATTCCATGCCTTTACTCTACCACTCAAATCTCAGGATGTTCCTTTCTCATCTTTACATCATAAAAGTCTTCTTCAAGATTCAGCTGAGAATCCTTTCCCTATGGAAACCCTCCCAGTCAATAGGCACTCTCCTTACTGAAATTTGTCTGGGTCAAATTGATATTTATATGTTTTATTCCCTCCCTCATGTATATCTCCATACAATTCAAAAGCCTTGTAAACAAGGACTATTTTTGCTTTTATCTTTTCTATTTTTCATTGCCTTAAACCAAGTAACCACTTATCATAATGGTTGGTGAATTGAAAATTATCTTACTGAAAAATCCTGAACTCCCATATATGTCCTACAATTTTTTGCTCATTTGATTTTCTCTACCTGAAATGCCAGACTTCTCTCCCTTTGTTGTATTCATATTCAATGTGACAGCAGCCATAAATGGGAATTTTTTGCACCAAGAACAATAGGTGGGAAAGAAAGGTGCCTTATATTAGATGGAAGGAAGGCAGAAGAAAGGGAATGGGGCAGGCATTCCTACTCACATTCTTCTGTATAGTGAGAGGAAACATAGAACTCTACTCTGAGACTGCTCTAGTAGTTTCTAATTAAACCATGAATGATAAATCCAATGGACCTAGAAGGGTGAGCATGGAGATTGGTGAGACACCAACATCCTTTTCTACTCATCTGCCTCTCCCTTCTATCACCAATATTAAGACACAGTTGTAACCCCAGTGGCCTATTTCTTCCTTTCCATGCTGGAGATTAGAACCAAGCATCAGGTAACACAAAGCAAGAAATGGTATTTCCCTTGTCTTTCATGTGCAAATGTGACCCAGGTACCTCTCTGTGGCATACTTTATAACAGTATAGTATCATAGTTTAGACAGTTAGAAGAAATTAGGAGATAATAGGTAAGTATGAGAAAAGGAATGCAGAATTCCTGGTTGTAATTCTGCCCCAAATCCAAAATGGAGGATATTGTGTAAGTGAAGAAGTATGGGCAAAGACAAAAAGTTGTATCTGCAAAAACAATGAGAGCTCAGAACTTTTGGAACACACAAATCATCAGAGGAAGAGAGACTGTTCCAATGGAGCCTTGAAGGAAGGCAGTTAGGACTCCAGGGGCCTGGGAAGGACCTTGGCTGTTTCTCTCTGAAGGTGGAAGACAGACCTCCTTCATCTCCTCTCTGGCCATTGCCTTCTACCTATGCTGTGAGCTGAAGAGATATTTGGTCTTGCCCAGAAGAGACTTTTAACAGTGCTGTTAATATCTACCCTTAGAGGGAGATAATTTTTGTTTTCTGAATTGACTTTATTTCAAAACCTTCAATCAACAAGATAACTTGGAATTAGGGAGACCCTAATTTCCCTCTTTCCTCAACCTCATCTTACCCCCTTCTCCCTAAAGAATAAAATATCTTCTAGTTAAAGTATTAGTTGTAGGATTGGTTATTAGTGGGAAAATTTTCAACTTACCATCTGTGAGAAAATCTTCATCCAGACAGTTGTAAAGGAAGAAACAGGAAGCAGTGTAGGGAAGGGGCTCAAGATTCAGTCTCTTTCTTTTGCTTACTTCCTGGTACAACATCTATAAATTTCCCCCACTATAACTCACCAACTCTAGTACAGTTGATAATCCATACCAAGAAGATCATAGATCTACTTAAGTAATATCATGGAAGTAAACACTGATTACATTTGATATTTAAGTGTTAGGTGATGTCACAAACTGATAAAAAGGGTATTAAAGAAGGGAAAATCGTACCTTAAGTCTGATCTGAATTTGGATTGCAGGTTTAAGGTAATCCTTTCTAGCAGTCAATTTGGCAGGTAATTAGTTAGAACAAGAGTTGTGTTCATTAGTTTCCTTCATGTCTGACTCTTCAAGATGCCATTTAGAGTTTTCTTGGCAGAGATTTTGGACTAGTTTAAGATTTTCTTCTCCAGCTAATTTATAGATAAGGGAACTGAGGCAAACAGGGTTAAGCAATTTGCCTAGGGTAGCCACAGCTAGCAAGTGCCAGACTCATTTGAACTCAATTCTTCCTAATTTCAGACCTGACACTATCTACTCTGCCACCTCATTGCCCTTGGAACAGGAGCTCTTTTCTTTGTTGAGTGAATGACTTTTATCAGTCTGGTAAAGCCTATGAATTCTTAAAATAGTGGGTTTAAATGCATAAAATACTTAAGATTACAAAGAAATTAAAGTCAAGTCATCAAAATACTTTAAAAAGCAAGTCCACAGACCCTACCTTAAAATAAAAAACAGTGCTGCATTTTCAGGAGATGCTGAGGGAAAAAAAAAAACATTGTAATTCTTATCACTTGATGATTTAAAGACCTTGATAGGTATTCAAAATATCTGTACCTTGTTTGTAAAATTAATCAGGACATAATAATCATAATTATGGAATGGCAATAATATTTATAGAGAGCTTTAAGTTTTGCAGAGGGCTTTCTGTATATAACATACATCTTTTCATCCTCAAAACAGTCTTGTTACTATCCCCATTTTACAGATGAGGAAATAGAGGATCACACAGATAGGAACTTAATGATAAAGACTTAAAGAAACATTATTGAGTCCCAGAACATTCTTCTATCCACTGTGCCACCAAGCTGCCTAAAAAACAAATAAGGAATACTAACAGGATATTAAAACTTAAAATGAAGTGTTATTAATTCTAGATTATGCACATATGCATTATTCATTTTCAGAAAATCAAAAGGCTTTTCCAACTAATCAGCTTCTCCAAGGTGTCTACTCATGCATTACTAAACTTAGTGGATGATCAAAAGGATGATATTTCATCATGAGTGAATTAATTTTTTTTTAAATTTTGTCTTTGTATCCCAGGCACCTGACATGGTACTTGGCACATAATAAGTCCTTAATAAATACTTGTTGACTGACTGATTCAGGATTCTCATCAATCACCAAGAATTTAGAGCTAGAAAGAACTTTTGGGATCTTCTTGCTCACACCTTTCATTTTTTTCAGATTTATTTTTATCTTATTCTCAATTACAGGTAAAAACATTTTTTTTAATTAAAAATCCCCTTATCTTATGTCTTAGAATCAATGCTGTGTATTGGTTCTAAGGCAGAAGAGTGGTAAAAAAAAAAGCTAAGCAATGGAGATTAAGTGACTTGCCCAGAATCACACAGCTAAGAAGTGTCTGAGGTCAGATTTGAAACTAAGATCTCCCATCTCTAGATCTGACTTACCACTGAGCCATCTAGATGCACCTTGATTTTTTTTTATTTTAGCTCCAAATTCTCTCCCTTCTTCTTTTCCTCCGCTGCTTCCCACTCCCTAAGATGGCAAGCAATTTAACAAGGGTTATTGGTGTGCAGTCATGCAAAATATATTTTCATATTAGACGTGTTGTAAAAAAATACAAAAATATTGTTTGAAGAATTACTTGTGTATGTTCATCTCCAGAGGAAAAAAAATGACATAGAAACAAGGCATAGTTCTATTTATACATCTTTTTGTCAAATGATACCTTTTCTAATGGGGGAAGAAGAGGGAGGGAGGGAGGGAGTTAATTGGGTATTTTAATGTAGCAAATAAATTAATATTTTAAAAATACACACCCAAAATAGTAATAAACCAAAAAAATTTATACTCTATCAGCTCTTTCTTTGGAGGTAGATAACCTTTTACATCATAAATTCTTTAGAGTTGTCTTGGATCAGTGTATTATTGAGAATAGCAAAGTCATTCATGTTGACCATCATACAATATTGTTTTTCTGTGCAAAATATACTCCTGGTTCTGCTAACTTGACTTTGCTTCAGTTCACGTATATCTTTCCTGTTGTTTTTTTTCTGAAATCGTCCTCCTCATTTCTTATATATAGCCTAATAATATTCCATCAAAATCATGTATCACATGTTCAGTCATCCCCGATTGATGGTTATCCCCCCAGCTTTCAATTCTTTTCCATCACAAAAAGAGCTGCTATAAATATTTTTGCATATATCTTGATCCTTTCCTTTTTAAAAAATCTCTTTGGAATACAAACATAGTAGTGAAATTGCTGGGTTAAAGGGTATGCACAGTTTTAGAGCCCTTATGGCATAGTTCCAAATTGTTCTCCAGAATGATTTGATCAGTTCACAACTCTACTGACATTGTACTAGTGTCCCAATTTTTCCATATCCCCTCCAACATTTCCTATATCACCTCCAATATCCCTACCCTCCCATATCCCCATATCTCCCCAGCATTCCCATACAACCACCAATATCCCCAATTCCCATATCCCCCAAAAGTCATTTTCCTTTTTGGTCATGTTAGTCAAAATGACAGTGAGGTGGTACTTCAGAATTGTTTTAATTTGCATTTCTTTAATCAATAGCAATTTAGAGAATTTTTTAGCTTGACTATAGAAAACTTTTATTTCTTCTTCTGAGAACTACCTGTTCATATTCTTTGATCATTTGCTCACTGAGGAATGATTGACTCCATCCCTTTTGTATTATTAATGTGGAAAGTGAGACCCAGTATATCATACTGATAAGACTAAGATTAAAGTCCAGGTTTCTGACACCAAATCCAGTATTTTTCCCGCTATATTATATTATCTCTCCCTCTTAGAGGTAAACTTTTCCATGGAAGAAATGTAGTAATTATGAATGAATTATGAACAAAGTCAAAGGAGAATACATTCCACAATGAATCTCTCTCTTAAGCATGTAGTTCCAAAATAAGGAGGTACCTATGAAACTTTAATAGAAACCTAAATAGTAAATTAAATTGCATAGCAAACAGTTGGGTTCCTATCGCCAAAGCCAAATATATTGCATTTAGATTATACAATTATATTTTCTTTCCTTTATCTATAATAATTGAGTGTAAACACATGCTCAAATTTTCTACTACCTAGAATCTCACACTCATTTATTCTAAGCTGCCTATCAAGGTAGAACTCCTATTTATAAACTCTGGGACAAATGTGGTCCTCCAGGCTTTCCTTAAACACTACTTTTGACAAGCTGTTCAGTTTTACTAGTCAACCTATTTCATTTCTGGGTGACTTTGATTTTTAGAAAATTTGGCCCAGTATTGAGTAAAAAAAAATCTGCTTTCATGTAACTTCCACCCATTTGATACAGAATCTCCCCTCTAGATGTATGTACTAAAAGTCAAGTCCGTCTTTAACTTGGCAGCCTTTTCTTCAAATGCTTGGAGAAAGTTATCACATCACCTTTGTAGGCTAAGCATTCCTAGTTCCCTCTGCCACTCTTCATATTTGATTCTTTGAAGTATCCTTACAGTTCTAGTTGCTCCCTTTCTGTATGCTCTCCAGCTTAACAGTGTCACTCCTACAAAATGACCAAATGAATATAAATTAGAAATGTGACTTCACTAGTGGAATATAATAATAGATGACATTTTAATTAAATATTCCATTTAAAATTTCATATTCAATATCAATACAACTAAATTTGTTTAGTAATTGTTCTTCTGTCATTTTCAGTCTTTTCTGACTCTATGACTCCATTTGCAGTTTTCATGGCAAAGACAATGGAGTAGTTTGCCATTTTCCTTCTCCAACTCATTTTACAGATGAAGAAACTGAGGAAAATGAGGTTAAGTGACTTGCCAAGGACAATACTGTAAGTTTCTGAGGCCAGATTTGAACTCAGATCTTCCTGACTACGCCCAGTGCTCTATCCACTGAGCACCTAGCTGCCCAGATTGCTAATTATTTACATTTAAATGAATTTCAACAAATAAAGTATAAAAAATTTTCACTTGGTCCAAGACCCTATAAGAATATTTTGTTCATTCTTCTTCATTAACCGTTCCTCTTAGGTAGTCTCTGTTCTTCTGCCCTTTAAAATATTTAAAAAATTAAGCATTTAAAATATTTAAATTATCTCTTCTAGATCTTTCCAGATTTCTTCATATTGTCAAACATATTCTATTCTGTTGCATAAAATACTATAATTAAGCTAACCATTCCTTTATTGATATTTAAATGGATTCTCATTTTTAAAATAATATTTAATGCTGTTATGAAAATCTTTAAACAGAAACCCTTCTGTTCTTGATACATTTTAAGTATATACTTTTAACATGAAATGATTGGGTTAACCGACATGCTTGTTTTAGTGCAAAAGGAAGGACATAAGTGTTTATGTAGTGTCTTCTTGTGACAGGCACTATAATAAGCATTTTGTTTACAAATATCACCTTATTTGATCCTCACAGCAATCCTGGGACAGATGCTATTATTATTCCCATTTTACAGTTGAGAAAACTGGGGCAAACAGTGGTTATGTGACTTGCCCAGGCTCACACAGAGAGTGTCTGAACGGGGATTTGAATTCAGGTCTCGACTGAACCACCAGCCTCTGTTTTTGTATCTTATATAGGAGTCTAGTAGGTTGTTCTCCAAGCTCATAATTCTGTTCTCCAAGTCCTCCTGTTCGTAATTCACCAGCAACGAATGAGTGTGTCCATTTCTCCAAAAGCCCAGCACGATGAGTTTTGTTGGTTTCGGTTCTTTTTGCCAGTTTGATGGGCGTGAGGGAATGCCTCATAGCTGTCTTAATTTTAATTTCTATCAGCAAAATGGAGCATTTAAGGGGATTATTAATAATGTATGATTCCTCTCTTGAAAACAGTCTGTTCTTATCATGATGGGCATTTATCTGATGGGAGGCAGTTAGGAGAATGGGCACTCCATAGGCAAGGTGTACAACGTACTCTGTGGATGCCGGATGATGGAGGCTTCCTGTCAAGAGGCCGCTAAGATCCTCTGGACCATGGAAATGAGACTGGCATTGCTTTGTTCACAGAGTTAGTATGAGGAAAATCACTCGTCAATGGGTCATTGTTCTCTCTGTTGACACAGAGGAAGCAGGTTCCAGGAGGTGCAACGTCTTGCCAAGGGCCATGTGGCTGAGTAGAAGAACCAGTCATGGTCCTGGCAGGCTGGACCTCTTACCATGGAGCACACGGCCGCTCTCCTGCGCATCCCTCTCTTTCCTTGTGTGCAGCCCCAAGTGGCAGCCCATTTTTTCAACCAGACACATCGCGCGGAGCTCATATTAGCCTTATATTCTGCTCAGATTCTTTCCAGATGAACTGCGGCTCAGTTTTTTCCATATCGTGTCACTATAATTGTTTTTTTAAACCTAAGTGAATGCATGCATATGACTATCTTTGTGTATATGTGTAGATGTTTGCGTACTCTACATCTGCTGTATGCTTAGATCTATTCTGCAGGATGTGTGCATGTATGTCTGCTATAGGCGTGTGAACATAGAAACACGTGCTGAGAATGAATAGATAAATTACTGAGTAAATGTGTCTGGAGGAGTATGGGAGCAGATGCACACTGTGCCATAGGTGCAGCTATGTGCACTGGATATATGTGCTATGGGTGTCTGTGCAATTATCTGTGCACAGACTCAAGTTCTGCAGACATCAGTGCGTATGTACACTACCGTACAGGGGACTGTGTGCAGACCATGCACATGTAAACCTTACTGTAAATGCAGAAGCGTCTGTGTATACACAGATTCTGGAGACATATGTGGAGCTCTGCATCATGCGTGTGTGCATACATTTACTCCAGGTGTATCTGTCTGCATATATATCCCATAGGCGTGTGCACATGTGAATAGATGAGCCAGGTATACACACACTAGTACATGTATGTGTATATTGTGAGTCATTATAGACACCTGCACTGCAAGAGGTATTTTAGCTGTGTATATATGTGCATTACTATGTATGTACACATACTTTACTCTGATGTATATGGAGGATGTCTATCTGTATGCAGATATGTATTATATATGCATATTCTGTAGATGTATGTGTGTATATACAGGTACTGTAGGAGTAGCTGTCTGTCTATCTATTTGTCTGTCTGTCTGTCTCTATCTCTGTCTACCTGACTGTCTCTCTGTCTATCTATCCATCTACCTATATATTTGTGTATGTATGTATGTATGTATGTATGCATCTATCTACCTGTCTGTCTCTCTATCTATCTGTCCATTTGTCCATCTATTAATCCATCTTTCTATCTATTTATCTATCTATATATCTGTGTATCTATGTATGTATATATTTATGTATGTATGCATCTATCTTCTATCTACCTGTCTGTCTGTTTCTGTCTACCATCTATCTTTCTAGCAATCTATCCATCCATCCATCCATCCATCCCTCTCTCTCTACCTGTCCATCTCTCTGTCCATCTGTCCATCTATTAATCCATCTGTCTATCTATCTATCTATCTATCCATCCATCTATCTATCTATCTATCTATCTATCTATCTATCTATCTATCTATCTATCTATCTATCCATCCATCTATCTATCTATCTATCTATCTATCTATCTATCTATCTATCTATCTTTCTATCTATCTATCTGTCTGTCTGTCTGTCTATGTATCTATCTATCTATCTATCTATCCATCCATCTATCTATCTATCTATCTATCTATCTATCTATCTATCTGTCTATCTATTTAGCCTAGAGATGTGCATGCAAGCATGTGTGTGTATGTTACTATATAAATATGTAGATGCACACTCATTCCATACATGTATGTGTATATAATGTGTTGTAGATATGTGAATGATTATATCCACCTAGTGTGTGTGAATATACATGACTACTTATGCATATGTAATTTGAACTAATTACTGTAGATGTATATGAAATATGCATATGTGTACATGTACTAGATGAGTATTTAAATAGGCATGTTCTGTAGATGTGTTATATATGTGCACACATATACTCACATATGCAGTGGATGTATGTAGGTTGCTGTACTTATGTATATGTGCTATAATATATACTATAGATGTGTCTATACATGCATTACTGTAGCTATATGTGAATATGTGCACTATAGGTTACGTGTATGTATATCCATGCATGTGCTATAGGAATGCATGTATATATGCATGCTGTGTATGCATGTATTATGTATGTGTTTGCTCTACAGCTGTGGCTTCATTTCTGCAAAGATCTCCCAATGAGCCAGCCTCCTCTACCAGTATAAATTGGCACCTGTAGCTTCACCTCTTGGAGAGGTGCTTGGGGTCCTGAAAGCCTTTCGTACCCTGCCTAAGATCACACTTGTCAGTGTGTGTCAAGAGTAGAATTTGAATTCAGGCCTCCTTGACTCCAAGATTGACTCTCTAGCTACTATAGTATATTGTCTTTCTTGGTACAGAGCCCTGACTAATTTCATTTTATTAGATTTGATTTGGGACTCTAGCTTTTGGGGCTTATTTTAAACTCTCCTTCTGTTATCTGATATATTTATGGCCCCTTCCTGCTTGGGTCCATCTTGGGCTTAGATCAGTATGCTCTCCACAACGTTGGTTTCTGTGGAAATTTAACTTTGTAAGGGAGTTCTTCATTCTGATGACTACAAATCTGGCACGTTTCCTGTGACCCAGTGAGCAAAGTTGCCTTGGGTGTCACCAAGACAAAGGCAGAATATTTTTAAACTCCCTGAGAAAGAATTTCAAAGATGAAAACAAGAGACACTTTCAAAGTTCTGTCCCCTCAGTTAGCAAATGAGGAAACAGGCCCAGGAAAGTGAAATGACCTCCTAGGCACTCAGTTTGATTTTGTTCTGTTTCATTTTAATTGTTTTATTTACTAAAATGAGAGCAGTGACAAGTTTTTTCCCCTTTCCCAAGGATTCAAAACCATTCAATGATGAATTGACTTCTAGCTAAACATTTTCCCCTTCCACTACTAGCCTTTGAGGATCAAATGAGATAATGTATAAGAAAGTATTTAATAACCATAAAGTGCTCATAAAATACGTGTTTCTTAGTCATCATCATCATGAATAGAAACAAGATAAATGAAAAGGAAAGAACTAGGATGACCCTGGCCAAGCATGAACAGAAACAGACTGGCAGAACCCTTTTAGCCATGTGCCTTCTTGCTATTTCCTTCACTTTGCCTTGCTGCAAATGAAATAATGGATTTCAAAGTACCCTTAAGATTCAAGGCACTATTATTGCTTCAGTTAGGTGGAACGGTAGCATCAGTTCCATTTTTGTTGAAGAGGAATTCAACAAGTACAGAGTTCCCATGTGCCCTAGTGGATTAAAGGGGCCAACAACCAAGCCTGGATTAGAAGACCACAACCTGCCATAACCCAAAGCTGCTTCTTTGCCCAATCAAGAAACCCCAGGTTCAACTGCTTGGAGGCACCAAAAAGAATTTAATTATAAACTCTATTTCTTCTCAGAGGTCAGTATGTATTTCAGTTGTGTCCATGAGGCCTTGAGCTTTTAGTGCATGCTAAAAAATGTTGCAAGGAAGGTCAATAAAGTTAAGCAAACACTATTAGGTTCTTTCTAAACCTCAAGCAAATAACACCCCCCTTTCATATAATACCTTAAAAGTAATTTTCTCTCTACAGTCTTATGAAATAGATAGCATAAGCAGCAGCAGCATCACCATCACTAATTATAATTATATACTACTGAGAAATATTATGATATCCTTGATAGAGGGCAAACTTTGAGGTCAGGAAGACCCAGGTTCAAGTCTAGCCTTTGATACATGACATGTGTACTGTATAACCTTAGGAAGAACCTTAACTTCTTGGTGCCACCAGGAAACTCTCTAAAACTACGAGTATAGAATTATGGGTACTGGGATTTCATTAGTTTAGGGAAGTTCCAAATGAGGAAATTATCTCTACCAATTCAGGTCAAAATGATCTCTGAAACTAGATTGATGGATTAATAGATGGATGGAGAGAGAGACAGACAGACAGACAGAGAGACAGAGAGAGACACAGAGAGAGAGAGACAGAGAGAGAGGCAGACAGAGATAGAGAGGCAGACAGAGACAGAGATAGATAGAGACAGAGAGAGAGAAAAAGAAAGAGAGAGATAAGTATGAAGAGGGAGAGAAACATTGATAATAACACAGAAAGACAATGTGGAGTGGGAGCTAGAGAGACCCAGCTTTGGAGTTTGTTGAGTTCTTAGCACCAGAGCCCTGACTTATATGATAATAATAAAAATAGTAGCTTATGTTTATATGGCACTTTAAGATCTCCTAAGTGCTTAACAAACATTACTTTATTTGATGCTCAAAAACAATCCAGTAAGGTAGGTGATATTACTATCCTCATTTTACAAATGTGGAAACAGGAAGATAGAGGTTAAGTGACTTGCCCAGGGTCAAACAACTGCTAAGTGTTGAAGGCTGGATTTGAACTCAGGTTTTCTTGGTTCTAGACCCAGGTATTCTATCCACTGTATTTCTAGCTGCCCACTGTATACCATGTCTATTTACTCTATGTGTTTCCCTATAGATAACTTAGCCCTGACACTATAGAAAGGGAGAGAAACAGAAGAAATCTTGTTTTCCTGATTTAAACATTTACTTCTTAATATTAAATCCCTGGTTAGTAGTTATGGAAACACAGGTTTCCATAACTACTTGTTAGCTAGTTGAAATTATCTTATTTAGGAATCAGTAGCAGCGACACAAAGAATGAAGAAGAGAAGGAAAGGATGAGCACAGAGTGTATTCAGCCCATACTAGCCTGAGGCTGAAGTCCAAAACCAACAAACTCCCCAACAAATATGGTGGAAGGGTAAGTAGCTCATGTTAGGAGGGCCAATACTTCTAGATCTGGCCTCAGACAGTATTCTGGCTTGCAATATTCTAGCCACTAGCATTCTTTGGGACCTGGCAAGTTATTTAGTTACTCAAGTTAAGAAGCTCTTTTCTTCCAATAGCCCTCTGAGGTAAATAGGGCTTACCTCACAGAGTTAAGGGCTCCATTGGCCCTTGTCCTCCAGAGTATACAATAAATAATGAGATCAGGAGCATAACTCACTCTCTTTCACTAGAAAAAGAGAGTGGAATACTGCAAAGAACAGAACAGTATTCATCTACTTCCTCCCATATTTAATATAAATCGCTGAAATGAGTTAGCATGGTAAAGTGCTTGGAGAACTTTAAAGTGCTATATCAATGCTAACCAAATACTATTGTTAAAAAATCAACAA